>NW_022196896.1:65770350-65770943 GCF_008632895.1 Mastomys coucha | reverse complement strand
ACTAGAGGCAGGAGCGGGCTCTCCAGTAGTCTGAGAACGAGTGACAGGAAAAGTCAAGTGGACTGAGGAGCTCTGTGAGAGACAGGGATGAGCGTTAGAGGAGGAAGAGCAGAGAGTTGAAAGGTGAGAAAAGCAAAGCGTTCTTGGAGTTGAAGAATCTCGGTAAGTTCCTGGATTTGGGAGATGAGGCGAGTCTTCATGTCTAAGAAAGAAGGTGGAAGGGCAGAGGCGATGTCAGGAGGCAGGGGAGGGGCAGAAGACAGGGTTAGGGGAGGCCAATCTTCAGAATGATAATGGGCCGCTTCCTCCTCAAAGGCAGCAGCATTGCCAGGGTCGAGCGGTTCGGGAATTGCGAGGAAGGCAGTGGGGGCCGAGGGAGAAGAGGTGGGTTTTATGGGCGCAGACAGTTGGCAGAAGACTGGAGCGCAGAGAGGTTTAGAAAGGCCCTTCTCTACAGCGGAGAAAGGGTCATCATAGGGAGGAGGATGATGACAAGGGGAAGGAACTAGAGGGACCTGTGAGGGAAGAGGTGGATAGAGGGGAGAAGAGGGAGCAGCAGCAGGCAAGGGCAGAATCTGACAGTCCTCCTGTGG
>NW_022196896.1:65748732-65769702 GCF_008632895.1 Mastomys coucha | reverse complement strand
TCTTGGAGGGGAGGGGGAGAGGAAGGAGGGAGATGGAGGGTTACAAAATCTTCTGGGGTTGAGCTCCGCTATGACAGGTGAGGAGGGGGTGGATGACAGGTGGAGAGGGGGTGGATTTCCGTGAATGTTCTTTTCCCAGGGCCAAGCCGGATCCTTGTGATTGTCAGGCAGGATGTTAATCTCCAGGTTCTCAATTAACTGGGGCAGGATATTTATCTCAGGGCTCTCATGGTTCCCAACATCAGAACTGTCCTGGCTGGCATACCCTGCCCCCTACCCTAAGCCTTTCCAGCCCCCGAGGTTTCCTTTCCTTCCCTCAGCTTCTCTTCCCTGTAGGACTCAACCATTTTAGCTACTTGCCCTCTTTGGGGCTTGTGGTCTCCTAGCTCAGTCCTGGCCTCTTAGCCTCCGTCTCTGTCTCTTTTTTCCTCTCTCCTCCCTTCTCTTGTTCTCCCTGCCCCACCTCCTTTTATACTGGTCAGTATTCTGGCCATGTTCAGTTTGGACTCTTCCAGATACCTGCAGCTGTGCTGTTCCTTATACGGACACTAAACCCTCTCCTCAGCCATACCTAGGCACATCATTTTTCATTCACTAAGGTTTCCTCCCCGTCACCTCACTTCCCTTCTTCTTCTAGACAGACTTTCCTTAATTTTTCTACTCAAAGTCTCTGGAACTTAGGTACACTCTTCCCTTGGGCTTGGTCTTCAGCTAGTGGCTATTGAGGTGTAATTGGATCATGAGGATATCATATTATAAAACAGTTAATGTATTGATAAATTCACAGTTGAAAGGGCTTAGTAACTAGTAAAGGAAGTAGGTTGCTGGAGGGGTGCTTTTGAAATACAGAGTCAGTATCTATCTATCTATCTATCTATCTATCTATCTATCTATCTATCTATCTATCTATCTATCTAATCTATCCCCTTTCCAGAATTTCCATTTCTTTCCATCATGGTGTTTCAGCCTTGCCATAGTTGCCACAAGTCTAAAAACAGTGACACCAACCAACCTTAGCACAAACTCCCTGAGACCATGAATCAGAGATAAAGCTTTCCTCCATGGTGTATTCATGTCAGAAACAAAGCTAACACAGATGCGCCTAGTCATCCAGAGCCAGGCAATGGGAGACACAGAGGCACCCAGTCATCCAGACAGCCAGGCAATGGGAGACATACAGAGGCACCCAGTCATCCAGAGCCAGGTAATGGGAGATACATAGAGGCACCCAGTCATCCAGACAGCCAGGCAATGGGAGACACAGAGACACCCAGTCATCCAGACAGCCAGGCTAAGGGAGACACAGAGACACCCAGTCATCCAGAGAGCCAGGCTAAGGGAGAATCCCTCAAGGATACTTAGCTTTTCCCATATATGTGTGTATATTGGTTTTTTTTTTTTTTTGAGACAGGGTTTCTCTGTGTAGCCTTGGCTGTCCTGGAACTCACTCTGTAGACCAGGCTGGCCTCGAACTCAGAAATCCACCTGCCTCTGCCTCCCAAGTGCTGGGATTAAAGGCGTGCGCCACCATTGCCCAGCCTATATTGTTAAATTAGCAAATTCAAGTGTTTGATTTTGTGATAGTAATTGTTATCCCCATCTGTCAACTTACCAATATCAGCTATTCAGTCATTCCTCAATAATCAATCATGTTATGCTTATCATCATGTCAAGCACACCTGGTCTGCCCCTAAAAAACTTTTGTAGCAATCCCTAAGTATTAATGATGCATGAAGCACCTTACCAGAGCCTCTGACCCCTCTGCTCAGTTGGACTCAGCAGCCCCCGCTAAAGAAAGTCAAATATACCTGTGTATAAGGCATAAACAAAGGGCTTGAACTTGGTAAGTATGCTCTGCTTGTTTTCTGTGTTAGCACTCCATGGTCCTGCTCTTGATCTCTGGGACCCTTGATACTCTCTAACCCTGGGCACTCTCTGCTCAAAGTTCTCTGCCCAAAGCTTGAATCTAGCTAATAGATTCCCACCAAGAACACAACAGACTAAATAAATGCACCTTCCCCTTTAGAGATGAACATTTCACTGGTATACAGAAACTAGAATGGGCAACTCTAGCTATGAGCCTGCAGGAGCAACTTTAGGGAAAATAAAGTCCTCCTGGAGTCATGATATGGCTCCCTCCATGGATGTGTGTGTTCTGTAATGGACCTAGCATGTATACATGTAGGTAGGATTTCTCATCCAAGGAAAGTATACAAAAGGCATCGTGCTCCTGAAGAGGGAGCACTGGGAAGTGAAGTGGAAACTTCAGAGGTCTTTGGAAAGTCAGTTGGATGGTGTCTTGCTGGGGCAAACACGTGAAGGAACATTTAGTTGAAGTGGACACAGGCAAAAGGCTAAGGCAGACTCGTGAAGGAACGTTTAGCTGAAGCAGACACAGGTGAAAGGATGTTCTGCTAAAGCAAGCACGTGGAAGGACACATGATGATAGATTCTTTGCTAACATCATGCATGTCTTGGTCTGCCTTACATTGTGTAGTTGAGTTGTATTTGCCAGGACTCCATAGAAAGTAACACACCAAAAAAAAAAACCTTCTGGTGGTGTGCTGCAGCTTTTTTGCCGATTCCTCAGACTCGAACTGACTGGCAGAGTGATGTCTGAGACATACGCACATCCTGAGGCAAGACCCAGGGAGGACACGTGAAGTTTAGAGGGTATAAATAGGACTCAATGGAGGCTGAGCTAGGCTTATTTATAGAGCTAGCTGTGCAACACTTGTTGGTCTCCAGTCTTTGCATCTTTGCTGATCTTTGCTTCCCTGAGAGAGACACAACAAAGAACTCTGGCATTCCCCCTGCTGACTCGAGCCAAGGCTTAGGCCTGGCTGTCTCTGCTAGTTAGTGCCACTGCTGCTGATTTGAGTTTGCTATCTTGACTCCACTGAACTGGACTGCTGGTGTATCTGTGAAGCGTTTGCTAGTGGATCGAGCTGCTGCTGCTGACCCGCACTGCCAATTTCCAGACTACACAGACGGGAGTTGCTCCAAGGAACCTTCCTAAACAGGTCCACTTTCCCCCACCTCCCACCCCCATATTGTTTCTTTTCCACTTCCTCTGGTGGGTGATGGGCTACAAGGGAGGTAAAAGCCTTTAAGAACCACCATTAAAAATAGGATTTGAAGCCAGGCAGTGGTGGAGCATGTCTTTAATCCCAGCATTTGGGAGGCAGAGGCAGGCAGATCTCTGAGTTCGAGGCCAGCCTGGTCTACAGAGTGGGTTCCAGGACAGCCAGGGCTACACAGAGAAACCCTGTCTCGAAAAACTAACCCCCTACCAAACAAAAAACAAAAATAGAATTTGAAAAAATTAGTTACAGGGGAGAGCGCAGTGAAGTCAATGACCATTTGAAAAAGTACAATATTGATTATGTAGTGATCAACAAATGCTACTGAGCTTTTGCTGGCTGCCAGCCACTCTCTTTGGAAGTATGGAACAAGGGCAAAGGGCACTGCCCTTCCTTGCATCTCCCCTGTGACGTTTCAAGTGCTTACTGACCATCATCACCTGGGTTTCTTTATTTGAGAACTGCCTCTTCAAGAGTTCATTAGCCCCTTTATCAACTGGATGACTTGAAGGTTTTATGTTTTATGTTTTATGCTTTTGGGGGGATTCTAAAATGTAAATTTTAAATGTTACCTCTGGTGTATAGTTTTTTGTTTTGAAGATTTATTTATTTTTTATATGTAAGTATACCATAGCTGTCTTCAGATGCACCAGAAGAGGGCATCAGATCTCATTAGAGGTAGTTGTGAGCCACCATGTGGTTGCTGGGATTTGAACTCATGCCCTTCCGAAGAGCAGTCGGTGCTCTTCCCCGCTGAGCCATCTCACCAGCCCCCTCTGGTGTATAGTTAACAGATGTTTTCTCTCTCATACTGTATGATGTCTCTTCACTGCTAATACTTTGTTTACTGAGCAGAAGCTATTTGGTCCAGGAAATAATCGTCCCGCAGGTTTTTTACTATTAAATAGATGCTTATTTCTTTTTTCTTTGCACTTGTTTGTTTATTTGTATGGAATAGGGCATGTATCCACCAGTGTTTGTGTGTGTGTGTGTGTATGTGTGAATGTGTGTGTATGTGTGTGTATGTTTGTGTGTGTTTGTGAGTGTGTATGTGTGTATATGTGTGTATGTGTGTGTATGTGTGTGTATGTGTGTATGTGTGTGTATGTGTGTGTATGTGTGTATATGTATGTGTGTATGTGTGTATATGTATGTGTATATGTATGTTTGTGGGTTGGTCATAAGACACCCTACAGGAATTGGTGCTCTCCTCCTACCATGGCACCCTAGAATGTGATCTAGCTTAGGGAGGGTTCCATGAACTGTTGAAAACATACAATGTATCTGTTGGATGAAACATTCTGTAGCTACCTCAGCTGTAGGATAGATGAACTTGAAATGTCTTTGTTGATGTTTACTTGGATGAGCTATCTAAGGATGAGTTCTGAATTCACCTGCTATTATACCAGAGATTGATTGTCTTCTTGTGTCTATGAGCAGTGGTTGTTTTATGAGTTCCAACATTTAATTGATATATATATATATATATATATATATATATATCATATGTGTGTGTATTGATAATTGTTACATATTCCTGAATTGTTCATTCTATTATATTCTTCATAGCTTCTAACTCCTTTTGGTTCAAAGTCTACTTTATCTGAGATCAGAATAGCTAGCCCCACTTGCTTCAAGCTTCAAATTGCTTGACAGATGGACTTCATTGGTTTCTCTTTTTTTGTTGTTGTTTTTTTGGTTTTGTTTGTTTTTCCAGGCAGGGTTTCTCTGTGTAGCCCTGGCTCTTCTGGAACTCACTCTGTAGACCAGGCTGGCCTCGAACTCAGAGATCCACCTGCCTCTGCCTCCCAAGTGCTGGAATTAAAGGCATGCACCACCACCGCCCACTTTGATTTCTCACTATCTGGGTGTCTTTGCCAGTGAAAGGTGTTCCTGGGAGACTATGGATATTTGGATCCTGTTCTTTTATTGGAGTTGAGGCCATTTACATTTGGATGTATTATTGAGGGAGGTTTGCTAGTTCCCGTCATATAGTTGGCTGCTCTTCTGTCTGCTTCAACCATTGTTTACTACCTTCTCCATTGTCGGTGTTTCTGGTTTGCTGACTTACTGTGCTGAACACAATGGAGTCTTATTTGTCATACTTCACTCATCTTTCTCTTCTCATAAGATATATTGAAGACTTTCTCCTTCTCCTGTGTATAGTACTCCCTTAATTATCTTCTGCAATGATGACTTAGTGGTCATAGACTGCCTGAGCTTGTACCTATCTTGAAATGTCTTTATTTGTCATCAGTTTTAAAACATATATTTGTTGGAAACAGCAACACTGGTGGGCAGTTGTTTACTTTCAAGACTCCAAACACATGGTCCCATGTTTCCCTGGATTTCTGGGCTGCTGACTAGAGACCTGATGCTACCCTGACATACCTGCCTTTCCCAGTGGATTGGTGTTTTCTACCTGCAGCTTTTGATATTGGTTCCTTGTTTTGGGTATTTTCATGAATGCCATCGCAATACTTTTCTTAGACTAGGAACTCTAAATGTCTCTGTGTTCTGCTGGTAACTTCCTTCTCTAGATTTGGGGATTACTGTTTCCTGTTGTTGATTAGCTTCATCATGCTTAAACTCAGCTTTTTGGTCTGTCCTGTAGATTCTTATATTTGTTGTCTTTATTATTTTCTAGAATTCTTGAAAATGTGCTCATTTATATTTCTTGACCAATATACCTCCTTGATTTCACCCTTCACCCCAGGGCTCTTTTGTCTGTTTGGTTCATCTATTGGTGATGGTTTCTCAAGTTCCTCTTCCACCTTTCCAACTCTGTCAGTTGTGTAGATGATTTTTTCTGACCCACTTTTTTTTTTTTTTTTTTTTTTGGTTTTTTCGAGACAGGGTTTCTCTGTATAGCCTTGGCTGTCCTGGAACTCACTCTGTAGACCAGGCTGGCCTCAAACTCAGAAATCCACCTGCCTCTGACTCCCAAGTGCTGGGATTAAAGGCGTGAGCCACCACCGCCCGTGACCCACTTTTCTAACTGTCTCTTCTGCCTTGCTGATTTCCTCCCCATTGTTTGGCCTTTCCCCATTTCAGTACCTTTGAATTCAGTAGTTGAATCTTTTGGAAAGACTATGGAACCTTTGATTTTCATGTTTCTGTTTTGTGATTTGCATGTGTCTTGTGTTGTACATCTCTTCTGGTTGTTTTTGGAGAATCTTCTTATTGAGCAGACTACTCTCAAGATCTCAGTCTCCATTAGCACTCAGAGTAAAAAACAATAGCAACACCTAATCAAACAAGATGTAAAAATACATTTAGTCCATTAATACATCACTAATGACCATAAAACACAGATGGCAAAATAATGCAGAGTATGCTATGACAAAATTTACCTAAAAGCCAGATTCAGGTCTGTCATCCCAGCATTCAGGAGAGTGAGCCAAGAGAGCCAAGAGTTCAAGGCCAATCTTAGCTATATAGCAAGTTCAAATCTAACCTGGGTTATGCAAAACTCCGCCTCAAAAATAAAAACCTTAATCTATTATAAATATAGAAATAGTAAATTAATAAGACAAAGGGAACAGGCAGAAATGGAGTGATTAGAAGAATGGAAAGAGTAATTAAGAGAAGTTGAAGAAGAGAAGTGGAAAAGAATGTTATGATGGGGAAAGAAAAGAACAAGATAGTATAAAATTATAATAAATCAAAAGATAAAAGCAAGAAAAGATTTCCCAATAAGGGGAACATGCAGGACCAAAATTGGATAAATTCTAAAGAGAAATAAAAGGACTGAAGAGATGAGTTAGTAGTTAATAGCGCTTGCTGCTCTTGCAAAGAGCTGGAAGTTTGTATTCCAACACCCACACTGAGTGGCTCACAATCACAAGAGATGTAGTACCTTCTTCCAGCCTTTGTGGACACCTTTGTATGGGCATGTGTGTATTACACAACACACACACACACATACACACATACACACACAAGTGTTCTAAAGGGATAAAAATAAAAACAGAAAATATTTCTTTTTTGAAAAACAGTAAGTTAAAGTCAAAATATTCCTTAAAGTAGAAAGGTGGGGGGGGCTGAAGAGCAGTGCAAGAAAAAGAAAGAAAAGGAAAGGAAAAGGAAAAGAAAGAAAACAAATGATTCCCAATTCGGAAATAGATGTATGTATAAATTAGTTAAATATAGAAAGAGGAACAAAACGGAAAAACATAAAACTTTTAAAAATACAATGAAATAGAAATATCACCAGAAAGAAATAAAATCCACACAAGGGGACAAAGCAAAGAGAAAGATGATGGTCTGTTAAGCTGACTTCTTTCCAGGTCCTTTGTAAACCAGAGAGGGGCCAAGCATAGGTAGCCGTGACGTGTGGTCTGGCCTTCCCTATGACTTGTGCTGGTGTTTTTCAGGACTCTTAACTTTATTAGCTTTTCTTTGTGTAGAGGGGCCTCTGCTGGGCACACTTAGCTTTACAGTGTTTCCAGTCCTAAGTGTGACTCATTTTTTAAAGGGGAGGGGCTAAGGATGAGTGACTGCCAAGACAGACTGACCTACTAACCTCAGCCTCAAGGCTAGTCAACTCCCAGACTGTAGAGGGGGCATCTGTCATCCCTTATACACGTGATGGCCTGGACCCAGCTCCTGCCGCCTGTGTTTTGCCAGCTCATTAGCATCGGGTCTTCCTGCTCTCCACAGTTACTTCCAAAGACCATCTCCCATCCTGCAGTTGTTGGGTTGAATTTAAGCTCCCTGAATTGTCCCCAGGCCCCCAGAGTAGCTGGAATTCCTGTTTTAGATGCCTCTGACCCACAAGCCTGTAGGCTGAGGAGACTCTTCCTCAGTGCGGACCTGTCCTGCCAGACAAGTCACTTCCTTAGGAGACCCACAGCTGGGTTTGAGGCTTTATCCTGTATTGGACTGCTGGTCTCTGGGGTTGTCTGGAGTATGCCTTGGATGAACCATCTGCTACCCTCTCTCCTGGGGAGCAGCTTGTCTGGGGTGCCTTGTTTAAGCACCCTGTTGCTCCAAAGCTTTTCTATTCTTTCTGGGTTTTGTTTTGTTTTGTTCTTGTTTTTCATGACAGGGTTTCTCTGTCTAGCCCAGGCTATCTTGGAACTTGCTCTGTAGACCAGACTGGCTTTGCACTCATAGAGATCCACTTCCCTCTGCTTCTCAAGTGCTGGACTTAAAGGCGAGTGCTGCTGCTGCCCCTGCTGCCCCCACCACCTCTGCTGCCACTGCTGCAGCAGCAACCACTACCTGGTATCTGTTTTTTTTTTCTTTCTTTCTTTTTTTAAAAAGATTTATTTATTTTATTATATGAGCACACTGTAGCTGTACAGATGGTTGTGAGCCATCATGTGGTTGTTGGGAATTAACTCAGGACCTCTGCTCCCTCCGGCCCAAAGATTTATTTATTATATGTACGAACACTGTAGCTGTCTTTAGACATACCAGAAGAGCGTGTCAGATCTCATTATGGATGGTTGTGAGCCATAATGTGGTTGCTAGGATTTGAACTCAGGACCTTCAGAAGAGCAATCAGTGCTCTTTTTTTTTTTTTTTTTTTTTTTTTTTTTTTTTTTTTTTTTTTTTTGGTTTTTGGTTTTTCAAGACAGGTTTTCTCTGTGTAGCCCTGGCTGTCCTGTAACTCACTCTCTATACCAGGCTGGCCTTGAACTCAGAAGTCCTTCTGCCTCTGCCTCCCAAGTGCTGGGATTAAAGGTGTGTGCCACCACTGCCCAGCTGCAATCAGTGCTCTTAACTGCTGAGACATCTCTCCAGCCCTGTCTTTTTCTTTTTTAAGATTTCCATTTTGGGGGCTGGAGCGATGGCTCTGACTGGTCACGTGGTCACAATCCTGAGGACTGTGGCTTAGAAACATAAGCCAAATAAATCCTTCCCACCCTAAATTTCTTTCGGTTAGTGTTGTACCATTATCGTGTGGCACATGCTTTTAATCTCAGTGCTTGTAAGGCAGAGACAAGTGGATCTCTGTGAGTTTGTTTTTTTGTTTGTTTGTTTGTTTGCTTGTTTTGTTTTGTTTTGTTTTTTGTTTTTTTCGAGACAAGGTTTCTTTGTTCCTGGCTGTCCTGGAACTCACTCTGTAGACCAGGCTGGCCTCTGCCTCCCAAGTGCTGGGATTCATGACATGTGCCACCATTGCTAGGCTCTCTGTGAGTTCTAAGGCAAGTGAGAACCTGTCTTGTTCTCAAAAGAAAGAAAGAAAGAAAGAAAGAAAGAAAGAAAGAAAGAAAGAAAGAAAAGAAAGGAAGGAAGGAAGGAAGGAAGGAAGGAAGAAAGAAAGAGAGAGAGAAAGAGAGAAAGGAAGAAAGAAAGGAAGGACAGACAGGAAGGAAGGAAGGAAGGAAGGAAGGAAGGAAGGAAGGAAAGAAGGAAGGGCTCCAACAGCTCAGGCTCTTTTCCGTTGGTCCTCACAAAGTGCGCTTCTCTGGGCGGCTCAGGCTAGCGCTTCAGCTGAACTCAGGCGCCCTTCTCTTTGGCTTCCTTTTTCTCCTGATCGTTCTCCTTCACCCGCTTCAGGAAGCTGGCTCTGCTCTTGGAGTGCTTGATGTGCTCCATCCGCACGTTGATCCTCTTGGCTAGAATCTTGCCCTTAACTTGCTTGTTTACAATGATGCCCATGGCATGCTGGGTGACATTGTAGACTCTTCCGGTTTTGCCATGGTAACACTTATGGGGCATTCCTTTTTGAACAGTGCCCATTCCCTTGATGTCTACAATATCACCCTTCTTGTAGATCCACATGTATGTGGCCAAAGGAACAACTCCATGTTTCCTAAAAGGCCTAGAGAACATATATCGGGTGCCTCTCCTCTTTCCCTTTGTGTTTGTCATTTTGGCGAGTTACTGCAAGATGGCTGCTGTGGCTGAAAGCTCTGCTGAATTTATTAAACTTTTGGTCTGGTTGAGGCTTATGCTAGTTGTTATATTCATCTATGCATCTCACAGCCAAAGGCTGAATACCATCATCTGAGGAATCTGATTCAGAGTTTGCTGTGGAGTCACCGTAGTGCCTAACACAGAGGCATTTTTCCCAGCCTGGCTTAGTAATTTACAAAAACCAGAAGTCAATTTCTCAGACTTCTGGAGGCTGGAAGCCCAAGAGGGAGGAGTTCAAGAGGGTCGCTTGTGTAAGAGGGACTGCTGTCCACTTCTAGCATGGCACTGTGTTGCTGTGTCCTGTGTCCTTCTGAGAGGATGAATGGTACATAGACCTGTCTCTATTGCCCTCGTTCCCATTCATGTGGTACCAGCCCTAATGGCCTGATTACACGTTAAAGGGCTCACCTCTTAGAACTAACATTTTGGTAATGCCTGAACTGAAAAGGAGCATGTTTTAAAGTAGATGCAGGCCAGGACCTTTAATTCGGGATTGCCAGGACATTAAAAGTGTAGTGTGGAGCCGGGCAAGGTGACCTATGTCTGTGAGGCCTCCCAGTTAGAGCTTGAGGCTGGTTAATCATGAGTTTGAGACCACTATAGGCAATGTGCAAAACCCTGTCTAAAGAAAGGAAGGAAGGAAGGAAGGAAGGAAGGAAGGAAGGAAGGAAGGAAAGAAAGAAGGAAGGAAAGAAGAAAAGAAAGAAGGAAGGAAGGAAAGAAGGAAAGAAGGAAGGAAGGAAAGAAAAGAAGGAAGGAAGGAAGGAAGGAAGGAAGGAAAGATAGAAAACTAAGAGTAGTGTGTTTGTTTTTATTCTCTCTTGAAACCTGATTGGCCTCAAACCCAGGTCCACCAAGTAAGTCAGAACACCTTCGCTATAATATTTTCAAATATAAATCAAATGGGAGAAGGAACGTGTTCTCCATTCTCAGCAGACACCCACCTGCTTCTGTCAACGTTCTCCCCATTTTAAAAGTTAATTCTGGCCAGGCAGTGGTGGTGCACACCTTTAATCCCAGCACTTGCAGAGGCAGGCGGACTTCTGAGTTTAAGGCCAGCCTGGTCTACAAAGTGAGTTCCAGGACAGCCAGGGCTATACAGAGAAACTCTGTCTCGAAAAAACAAACAAACAAACAAAAAACAACAACAAAAATAACCCAAAAAACAAAAGTTAATTCTGTAACGCACTCACATGTAATATTGAAAGCACATTCAACCCAGCTAAAGGAACACTGAATAAGACAGACAGGCTGAGGATATCTGATGTGACTTCAACAAAGACACTTGACCTCAAGCACTGAAGGAGAGGTAGCTTCAGATCGGGTCTTTGGAAGTAATTTCACCTCTCTATTTGAATTCAAAGCATGTGCTGAAGTAATAAAGTGAAAAAACAAAAATGTAGAAACAAGGTTCTAGGAATGTAGAAATAAAGTTTCACAGTAAAATAAGAGAGCCATATTCCAGCCCCTATAAGCAGCAGCTTCAGACACTGAGAAGTTGTGTTTCAGAGAAAGCCAAGGACATGCTGTAAAAACAAAGTTCTGGTGGTCAGAATGTTGAGACAGAATGACCAGGCCATTCTGATTAAGCTAAGTAAGGCCAAAACAAAAATAACTGGTGTTCACAATGACGTTAAGGTCCACGAAAACAGGATTAGCAATTCTTGGAAGAACCTCCCAACTCCTCCCTGTGGTGAATTTCGAAAAAGACCACAAACTGTCACCCTGACGTTGGTGCCAACAATCCCCCCCCCCACCTAGTTACTTAGCCCCTTCCCAGAGACTTTTCAAGACCAGGTGCAGAGCTGGATAGGGAAGTTGGCTGACTAAGCTAAGAACAGCCCCCTGAGGAAGCCAACCAATGCCTGATGAAATCCTTTGTCCTGTGTTCCACCAACCAGAGTAAGCCAGCTAGCCCTGTTGCAGAAATCTACCCTCTGGAAAGTTTCTGAGTTCGAGGTTGACCCCCCCCCCCAGGATGGGCAGCCCCACGTACATGGATCAATAAACCTCATGTTATTGCAATGATCTATTGTCAATCTGTATTCTCCGGGTTGAGCCAAGTTTACTACAGCGCCACTGATACTTTATCCTGCGCCAACTTAGAATCTGCCTGCATGATTAGAGACTGCTGTATCAGGCGATGGAGCAAGCCGTGAGACAGCACCACATCTGGCTACTTGAGGACCAATGAGATGCTGGGAGGTAGGTCTAAAGGTTTGCCCAGTGCCTGCAATAAATGAGTCTGCTTTTGCCACTTCCTTGACTCACGAGTCTGTGTCTGCCCCTCTTACCCCCAAGGGTCTTGGTCGGAGTCACAAGCAACAACAGTCTATGTAAAATGTTGGGTGCAGCACCGGATGTGGTAGGAACCTGGAAGATTGTAAAATTAAGAATTATTATAAAAGTAGGGCACGTACTCTTAAAACTCTCCTGGAGATAAAAGGTTAGGATTGAATGTTAACAAAATTCCCGCATGCTCAGAGAGATGCCCTACCCAAGGAGCATGAACTCACATTTCAGGGACACCTGTGTCATTCTCCAAGGTTCCATTCTTTGGCAGTGACACTGGGACTCCATGATGTGTCTTTTACCCAGACAAAGCTTTCTTCGCTCAAGTTGAACGCTGACCCATTAACATCCGGACTGGGAAGAAAACAGGAAGATGGCCAGAGCAAGGCCGGGGCGCCATTTTTATTGCCCAGATGGAAAAGCTGAGAAGAAAAGATGTCACACTATGACAAGTGTGACAAACGTTTCTGCTAGCATGCATATGATTTCATTTCCACATTGTCAGAAGAAATAAAACCCTTAGGAATGTATACACTGAGAACACCGTGGGCAGACCCACCCAGCGTCTATGAACCCTGTTTTTCAGGGATCCCCTACCCCTCCAGCTTTCTTCCATCATTTGTATTCAGACGGGAAGCAGCTGTGTTCTCAGAGTAGGTAGGTACTGCGCCACTGACTGGCAGGATTTCTTTTATAGCACCTGAGGAAGAACTTATCTGAACTTATTTTCATGGAACGTCTGTGGGCTCCAATCCAACATTCCATTATTTTAGCACAGGTGTTTTAAGCATAGGTGTGGAAGCTTGGACTTTTTTGTATAAGGCATTATTGGTCATCTGAGGTTAGGGTCCAAATATTTGTGTAAGACATAAGGGGTCCACCCGGGAGGTGGTGGCTCATGCCTTTAATCCTAGCACTTGGGAGGCAGAGGCAGGCGGATTTCTGAGTTTGAGGCCAGCCTGGTCTACAGAGTGAGTTCCAGGACAGCCAGGGCTGTACAGAGAAACCCTGTCTTGAAAAAAACCAAAGAAAGAGAGAGAGCGAGAGCGAGAGCGAGAGAAAGAAAGTGTACAAGTTTTGCTTCAACGTTTTGCCTTTTGTCCCTGAATTTCTTCAGCAAGGTCCAATCATTACAGGGGAGGAAAATGTCTTTTGAAGCTATTTTGGGCTGAGATTGTGGGAGTACCAGATGGCCCTAATTGGCATTGCTGGTCTGATATAGGCTGTAAAACCATTAAGACTTAAGTTTGGGGGGCTGGTGAGATGGCTCAGCGGGTAAGAGCACCGATTGCTCTTCCAAAGATCCTGAGTTCAAATCCCAGCAACCACATGGTGGATTACAACCATCCATAATGAGATCTGATGCCCTCTCCTGGTGTGTCTGAAGACAGCTACAGTGTACTTATAATAAATAAATAAATAATAAATATATCTTTAAAAAAAAAAAAAGACAAGTTTGAGGAGAGGGAGTAGCTATTGCAAGAGGTCAAAAAGGCCAAACGGTGACATCATTTAGAGATAGGTGTTGCTGTTGATGGTCATGGTTGATACACCTCAGATAATTTCCTCTGTAGCTTAAGGGCCTGCAATCTGAAAGATACCAATCATGCCAGAAGGTCACAGAGTGAGCAAGGGCTGAAATCACAAACCAGAGTTAAAACCAGAAAGCAAGCGAAACCCATCTGGAGATGTTACCCAGGAGTTACTAGGACGTCTGTTGAAATCTGAAAGAAACAAGTCTGATTAGCCATTAAAGGTGGTAGGGACTGAAAATGCAGAGAAGAATATTACTGGATGGAGAAGAGGGACAAGCCATCATTATGTCTGCCCAGTTGGGGGAGGGAGGAACCAAAATAAAACAGTATCCTGGGATGAGGGAGTTGTATTCCTTAGTGAAGAATGCAGGAAGGCAAGAGACCACTGTGCCATGGAAGCAGAGGCTTTGTCTTAGTTTCACCCAGATGCCCATATAAGGCAGGAGAGACTCAAGAGAGAAGCTGGGGAAAGGGCGGGTCTTCATGGTGATGCCATAATTAGTGGGAGGGTCCATCTTCTGGGACTTGAGACCTGTAGGAGGACTTTAGGGATATGTGTTGCTTTTATTTTTTTTAAAGATTGTATCTAATGTTTATTTCATGTGCCAGAGTGCTTTGGCTGCATGTATGGGGGTGTACCTCATGAATGCCTTGTCCTCGTGGAGGTTGGAAGAAGATGACAGATCTCCTGGACCTGGAGTTACAGACCGTCATGAGCCACCATACAATGCTGGGACTCAGACGTAGGTCTTCCTCAAGAGTGGCCATCTCTCCAGCTCCCCAGGGATATGTTTTAAAGTTAAGTCACATTAGGGAGTGCAAGCCAAATGTGTGGATGGACCCAGGTGTGATGGAGACTTCTTTGCTAATAATGGAGGAGACATTAAACAGAGTTCGATTTTTCTATTTATTCGTGGCCAGACAAACTAGCATTGACAGAAAAATAGAACATTTTGAAAAGACGTTAGAGCACTGAAGAAAGGATTTGCTTAGTGGGACACGATAAAGCTGAATGTAAGTGTTATTAGTGTGCCTCTCATTTCGGTCATTCCAATATCAGGAGCTATGGACTATGGATCCTTAGATTTACTCCATAAGACCTGACAATGGTGGCCAGTGGTGCCGGGCAGTGGTGGCACACACCTTTAATCCCATAACTTGGGAGGCAGAGGTAGGCAGATTTCTGAGTTCAAGGCTAGCCTGGTCTACAAAGTCAGTTCCAGGACAGCCAGAGCTACACAGAGAAACCCTGTCTCAAAAAAAACAAAAAAAGAATAAAAAAAAAAAAAAAGAAAGAAAAATTAAAAAAGGAAAAAAAAATGGCTGGAGCTGGGCTGAATGAGTTTGGGAAGACTGACCTCTCCAGAGACAGTCTTGGTCACTCATGAAGGTCTCCTTTGCTCAATTAATTAATATTAATATTGCTCAACAATATTCCAGTTGTTCTATCATCTGGAGTGGCCAGGAATTCTGGCCATCTGAGTTTCCTTACGCATGGGAACCACACCCACCCGGGACCACACCCATCCACCTACCTGCTCTCGTGCACATGTACACACACCTACTTCTCATTGAAGAATGTGAACGAACTTAAGAGTCCAAACCCTGGTGTATCAATTACTGCCCTACTGAGGAAGACAAACAATTTGCCATCCTTGTAGGGTCTTTTTAGAGTGGTCCTGTTGTCCCCCGGGCTCTGCCTTCCCCTGGAGGGCAAGGCTAAATGTGGGCTGTTCATTTTCGCCCATCTTATTGTTGATTTAGTATTTCAGGTTTTCATTGTTGAACACCCAGAAGGACAGCGTTATCAAACTTGAAGAGGAAAGGATGGATTTTGGGTTTTACTTTTGTATAATGTTCAGACAACGCTTAGACTGAAGCAGATTTGGAAAGGAATTGTGGAACAGTGAGTGGAGCCTAAAATTCAGAACAGAGACAAAGAGACTGAGAGTAGGTGACGAGAAGGACGGGAGGTAGGCAAAGGGGCACATAGGTCATGAAGCTATTTCCCCTTTTGTGCTGAGGTAGGGGGGAAATCATGAGATTAAACATGTGACTTATATATGAATGTGAACGAACTTAAACATGTGACAATGTGAACAAACGTAAACATTAAACATGCGACTTATAAACATGTTCACAGGTCATGAAGCTATTTTTTCCCTCTAGTTCAACTCCATCAAAACTCAGAGTCTAGCCTTTATCCCCAACTTAAACCCAAGAAGTAAGAAGACTTGTGATTGGTTATCCCACTTCCCCATCCACCAAAGGGGATGGAATTCTGGAAGATGCTCTTGATCCAGGGAAGCCCTATACTGGCTGAGGTTGGTGGGATAAGATGTGGCCAAACTTTTCAGAACAAGCAGGATTTCTTAAATTTCTAACAAATTTGAAAGCAACGTTTCTTTTCATCAGCTAAATGAAGTTTTTGCAGGATACTTGATAATTACTATGTTTTAATATTTAATCTTTCGCTACAAAATTTCTTCTTTTTTTTGGTATTTTTCCTCCTGTTTCCTTCTTCCTTACAGCTCTATAATATATTAAGAAATATTACTTCTCTAGACTGTAATATATTAAGAAATCTTATTTTTCAGTCCTGCACAAAGGTTCAGTGTATAAAAGTATTTGCTACCCACTGATGCAAATCTGAGGACCAAAATTTGATCTCTGAGATCCAGGTGAGGGGGGATGAAGAGAACTTCACAAAATTGTCCTCTCACCTCCACTGTTTGCCATGGCTCACATGCCCCCCGCCCCCAACAGACCAGAAATAAAATGTCTAAAAAGAACATTATTTTAAAATTAGAAAAAAAGCTGTTAATGCAGTGTAAAGGGATCAAAAGATATCAGCAGGGAGTTCAGAGAAGGTGAAGTTCAGATATTTAATAATAATAATATTAGTAATAATAAATAGTAATAATAATAAAGATGACCTGTGGCCAGAGAGATGTCTTGGGTGTTAAGAGCACTTAACTTCTCTTGCACAGAACTGGATTTAGGTTCCCAGCATCCACAGGGCAGCTCATAACCATCTATAACTCCAGGTCCAGGGGACCCAAAGCCCTCTACTGGCTTATCTTTGCACAAGGCACATACATGTGATACACAAGCATACATGCAAACAAAACACTAATAAAATAAATAATTCTTTTAAAAGAAGGACACCCAACCTAAGTCAGTAAAATGAGATATTTCCCAGTTGTCTGCTAAAAGGAAACTTTGGTAAAGATCTTGAGAGAGACTCCTGGTGTTCTTTTTGGCCATGAAAAATAATTACGATAATCTGGTATAGCAAAATGCAATATGCAATATAACTTATTATGTGTATGTATATACATATAACATTTAAAACACCTAGTACTATTTAATAACCTCCTTAAGCAAAGAGTTAAACAACATAGCATGAACAGTTTTCTGTTGTTAAACTTAAGTTAATAAGTTGAGGAAACTTATTACTAAAAAGCCTCTAGCTGAGGGCCCTAGCCCCTGCTTCGTCTGTGCCTGTGAGGGCCTCAGTCAGGATGGAAGGAAGGCCACAGACCTTTGCACAGGCAGCCCAGAATTACAGGCATTTGTATACATTGTAACAAGGGATGTGGTACCGCCAAAGCCCTGTAAACGCTTTATTCTTCTCAACATCCGTGCCTTTAATATTGCATATAGAAAGAGAACTCCACAAGGCTCAGTTCTCCTAGGTCTCAAGAGTTCAGGGGCCAGAAAGAAAGCAGGAGCTTGGGAAAGACCCAGAACAAAGGAAATTAGAGCGCATATAAACATATTGCAACCAGAGAAGTGTGTGATGGAGTCTCTCCCCACAGAACCTCAAGGCTGGGTGGCAGCAAGCTCGTGGAATCGCCAATGCTGGGGCTACAGGCACATGTGCCCATAACCAGCTTCAAAACCAAAAATGTGCGCCAGTGATCTAATTTGTTTTTACCCATTGAGCTATCTCTCCTGGTCTCTTAGTCCCCTTACTCCATTTTTAAAATCCATGCTGGAACTGATAAATCATTTTTCTACAGGTGTATTTTTTGTTTGTTTGGTTGGGTTGTTTGAGTTTTTGTTTTGTTTTGTTGTTTGGGGTTTTGTCTTGTTGTTGTTTTGATTTTTAGTTTTTTTCCAGTTGGAGGCTGTTAGGAATAAAACTGTCATAAACAATCTTTCCTTTGCCTTTTTGGAGCCCTTTCATTTATTCCCCTTGGATAAATAGCTAAGAGTGGAATTCCTGCATCTCGGGTGTGAACTGAAATCCCCAGGGAAAAGCCACACTTCATGTTAAACACTCCACAAGGTTTTAATTATTCTACCAGTGAACTGTCAGGGGCTATTTGAACTCACCAAGAAGCTGGTTTTGGAAGCAAACTGCCTTCCACTTCAGACTCAAACATATTTATGTTTAGTGGCCTCCAGCGTCTTCTTTCCTCAACCTAGGCTCTCAAGCCACAGTCGCACTTGGTTCAGAATGAACTCCTTTGCTTTTAGACACTTTACCAACAGGGAGAACTGTTTGCTATAGTTCTGGGGAAAATAGCCTGCGACCGGTTTAAAGACTCCATCGCCGGGATGGACTGGTTAGAACTTTGTAATTGTGGGAAGCTGGACACGAGAAAACAAAAATTTAGCCATCTCACATATTGGTAAAAATATAAAGAACTCCCATTCTCTATTGGGTGAAATGAACGAGGGTCAAAGCACCCAGACCCGCAACGCATGCGCACGCCACTTTCCCCACAAACTCTTTTGGATTTTTGTCTATTTCCTTTCTGAAAGGTTGGTTCAATATTTGATTGACAGACAAGTAAAGCCACCATGTAAACCCTCTTTTCCAAATGATACAGCGCCTGACCTTTTTTTTTTTTTTTTTTGCAAAGGTTTACCTACGTCAAGCCATGTTTGAAAGCAATTATCTGTTTAAAACTGGCATTCCCAGGGTTTGGGTGAGATTTTTCTAGTGAGATTTTTCATGAAACAGCTCCCCTTCTGCAGTGCTTCCGGCCCGGGACACCGAAGTGTCTTTTGTCATAGGTCTGAGACAGCATGCCTATGACCTTCAGTGCCTGAGCTGAGCCACAAGCGCTTGGCTGTAGTTAACCCTTGTGGCAACTTCTGCTGTGGTCCCAGCAGGAGAGCTGCAGAGTCCCAACAATTTGCCCTGCTCTCTTTCCTTTGCCTGCCACCCCCTGCCCTATAAAGCAACCCTTAATTCTTTTTCCTGGGCCTGTGGAAAAATCAACAAACAAATGAATAAATCAACAGGAAGCTGAGCCCGAGAGCAACCATCATAATAACTGCCGTGGGTAAGCAGCGCCGCGGTTCATAACATGGTTCCACGTGTATAATTTATTTTTATCTTCAAAACAAAGTCCCTAGGCATCATTCTCATCTGCATTTTACAGGGGGAGAAAATTAAGGCTCAGGGAGGTTCAGGGAGCTGTGAATGGTCATCATTGTTCCTTCTGAGAAAGGAGGTCTGAGGCTCGTCTTCACGACAACAACAGGGCAGATACAGCAATGCTACTGAGGGATGAGATGCCCTGCTCCTTACAACCCTGAAGGGGACCAACCTAGGCTAGCTCGGGACACAAAGGCAGCCCTCCAAGTGTACTCCCGTGGGCATGACCTCGTGACTCTGCTTCCGTGACTTCTGATCAGCTTCTACTTGGGACATGATTTATGTTTGATTTGTTTGTTTCTGAAACAGGGTCTCATTTAGCCCAGGCTGGCCTCAGACTTTCTGTGTAGCCAAAGACGTTCTTGAATTTCTGATCCTCCTACCTTCGCTTCTTAGATGTCAGAGTTATAGGCATGTGCTACCTCACAGGACACAAATCCAACTGTATAAATCCTCCCATGCATACCTCCTTACTTGCTTAAAAGTTCATGGCTTTTTAAAATAGTTTTGTCACATGTGTATATGTGTATGTGTGTATATATATATATGTATGTGTGTATATACATATATATACAACATGATGTATATGTATATACATATGTAATCCTAATATAACCTACTTGTTCTGTCTTAGTCAGGGTTTGTATTCTGGCACAAGACATGACCAAGAAGCAAGTTGGGGAGGAAAGGGTTTATTCAGCTTACACTTCCACATTGCTGTTCATCACCAAAGGAAGTCAGGGCAGGAACCTGGAGGCAGGAGCTGACTCAGAAGCCATGGAGGAATGCTGCTTACTGGCTTGCTTCCCCTGCCTTGCTCAGCCTGCTTTCTTATAGAACCCAGGACTACCAGCCCAGGGATGGCACCACCCACAATGGGCTGGGCTGGACCCTCCAACATTGATCACTAATTGAGAACATGCCTTATAGCTGGATCTCATGGAAGCATTTCCTCAAGGGAGGTTCCTTTCTCTGTGATAACTCCAGCTTGCGTCAAGTTGACCACAAAGCCAGCCAGTACACGGTCTGAATAACGTATGCATGTTTTCAGGGCTGACCATTTGGCAGTGGGTAACCAATTGGTGCTTTCTTCCCGGGAGAAGACTATTGCTCCCACACTGAGCATCCCTTTGCCCCCTTTTGTTCTTTGTGTAGGGTTGAGGCCGTCCACTTTAGAAGGTCCTTGTTCAGCTCATGTTTATGCAGTCATCTTGGCAAGCCTTTATGGGTGTAGCTTCTGACGTTACCAGGAGATATAATTTCACAGTAAACTCCCTGGTCCCCTCTGGCTCTTAAGTCTGTCCACCCTGTCTTCCCCAATGCTCTCTAGCCTTAGGCATGGGAGTGTGTTTATAGATGTATTCCTGGGACTGGGCTCCATGATTCTGCATTGACTGTGGTTTTCTCTAATGGTCTTTGCATGTCAAAAAGAGGTTTCCTTGATGATGGGTGTGACAGGTACTTAGAGAGTAGTTAGAGCTTATGTTGGTTTAGTAAAGCAATGGTTCTCCTTCAAGATCATGACTTTGCTAGCCCAGAGTGGCCATCCTTGTTAATCTCGTTCCATCCAAGCACTAACTAGGCCTAGCCCTACTTTAATTCTGAAATCAGATGATGTTGAACGTGTTAGTGCATACCATGCTTAAAAAAAAAAAAACAAAAAACAAAAAAAACCCCAAAAACCTCAATTGTGCCTTGAAATGATATCACATCAAGTCTCTACCACCCATTGGTGGTACGATGCAATGTGATGATGTGACTAACCTTGGAGAAATGGGACTTGGGACTAGGAAAC
>NW_022196896.1:65741381-65748722 GCF_008632895.1 Mastomys coucha | reverse complement strand
GGTTGACTTTTGACTTCTACTTGAACATCACTGCAATGGAGCCTTGGTGCCACAGTGGCTCCTCTAAGCTGTACGCTCTCCACCAGGATTGACAGCTCTGATGAAAAATTTCCTGACTTTCTTTCTTTCTTTCTTCCTTTCTTTCTCTCTTTTTTTCTTTTTGTGTGTTTTTTTGAGACAGGGTTTCTCTGTATAGCCCTGGCTGTCCTGGAAGTCACTTTGTAGACCAGGCTGGCCTTGAACTCAGAAATCCACCTGTCCCAAGAGCTGGGACTAAAGGCGTGCGCCACCACCGCCCAACTCATCCTGACTTTCAACGTGATGTGTATGTCAGTGTTTCCATTGTGGTGGGAAATTTCTGGCTAAGTCTTGACACATGCATGGTTAAGCATTTGAGAAGCAGTGTTTCTTTCTGCCATGACCTACAGACAGACAGGAAATCTGGGTTTAAGACTGAGACCAACAATCAGGCCATCAAATAGCATCTCCTCTCTATACCTACCAGTGGTTCTCAACCTTCCTAATCCCATGACCCCCATGTTGTGGTCACCCCCAGCCATAAAATTATTTTTGTTGCTACTTCACAACCACAATTTTGCTCTTGATATGAGCCTTAATGTAAAGGTCTATGTTTTCTGATGGTCTTAGGCAACACCTGTGAGGGGGTCACAGCCTACAGGTTGATGACCACTGCTCTAAACCAGCCTTCTCCATATGAAAATGGTAAAAAGTAGGGTCCTCAATTTAAATTCTGGTCCTCCACTTTATAAAAGACCTCTACTATTGGTCAGTCACAAGACAGAGGAGAAAAATGCACATTGAAAGTTGCCCCCCAAACACACGGTGACTTAGCTGTCACAATGGTTTAGATAAGAATTAAAATGTTACCAGTGTTCCCATGAGCAATGACAAAGGCTGAATCACAGACCTAATCTCTGTCAAACCACTCGCTGGACATCCCTTATTTGGACATCTATCCCTCTTTGGTATGCAAAGTGAGTTTGACCTGCAGTTTTGTTCACAGCACTCTTCCTGCTCCTGTCCAGGCTTTTCACTCCAGACACAGATGAAAAATGAGGCCTGGACCAGTTGGTTGACTGCTGTGCGGCACAGCTGAGATCCCTGGACAGAGCAGTTCACGCCACGCCCCTGACTCTGTTGAGATTGGCAGGGGAATCAGTTTCGTGGAAAAACCGCCTTTATCTTCCTCAGCCTCTTTCTGAGGCTAGATAGATGCTAGGGCTACTGGAATTCCCACTACTCAGAGCAGCCCTCAAATATATCAAGACTCATCAGAGGCTACTACCACAGATTGCTGGACTGAGGAGTCTTAGGCCCCGGGCCATTTTGTTTGCATAGCAAGGATTGTTGCTTGTGTATTTTCCATTTCTATTTGGGAAAGCCTGAAGGACTAGTGGAGATTGCGTTGGGTGCCGTGGTCCCCTCAAGACCCTCCTGGGAATAGTCACTCTTGCCATCCTCAGAAAGTGATGGAGAATTATTCCGTGGGTTTCGTTTTTAAATGTCAAAATACGGTTAAGAGCCTCGTGTGTTAGAAGTTAGCCATCCTCTGGGCCATGAGGGTGTGGGTGTTAAAGTCAAGGGGCACAGCATCCTTGCCATGCCCTTGGGAGCATCCTGCCTTCTGCTCAAGTCTGATACATATTAACCAAATCATTGCAAAGAAAACAGAGCCCAGGTGATTCAATCCATTCACTTTACCCCGTGCTTTAGAATTCAAACACCATGCACAGAGATACTAGTGTGACTCTGTATGGCTGGCTTTATCCTGCAGACCACCCCCGAGGGCTTCATGCACAGACAGCTGTAACAGCTGCTTTGAGGGGTCACTAGTTTAGAAAGTGATTCTTCTCTTGTGGAAAAAGAGTCTCATGGACCTGAGTTCCAATCTCGACTCTGCCCACAGTTTCTGCTCCATCTTTGATAAGCCGATTAGCTTTTCTGAGTCCCGGTTTCCTTATCTCTGAAATAATAACACCCACCCACAGGGCTGCTATAAATACAGAGGAGTCTGGCATTTGAAGAATGTCCAATAAATTTTCTTCTCCTTCTCCCCCACCTCGCAGTTCAAGCAAAGCAGGATGATTCACCCTTGAAAACAATAGTTAAGTTGCAGAGGATGTGGACATTGTGACCCTTATGCCTGGAAAGATGCATAGCATCCCTTCTAGAAATGGGGAGGGAAACTGAGTGTGCTTCCTGTTCAACAGGATTCTGTGAATGCTGGCAATTTCCAGTTGCATCAAGGGACAGCATGAGCCCCTACCTGGTTTCACCTTTAAATTCTTTCTCCATCTCTTCTTACTCCTTCCCTGAACTCTCTCGTCCTGTTTGTCCTGAAAGCCTCCCATCATTTACCCAACTCATCCCTGGCCAGCACTTGGGCAGGCCACAAACATAGTGCCTCAGTGTGACCTGTAGGGTGACATTGTTGCCAGTAATAACATCCAAGTTTCTAAAGGCCACCTCAGGGCAGCTAGTCTCCTGCAAAACCCCTTATTAATGAGCATCCCTGACTGCAGTGTTGACAGTGGAGATAGAGCAGGCCCTCTGTGACTCATCTCCCTGAGACCCAAGGCAGGAATTGGGGATCTCCCATCAGCGCAAAGCCTTGCCCTTCTGGATGCACCTGCTTTGCAATTCAGCACACAGGGCAGAAGTGTCCTGAGATACAGAGATCCGTTCTGTGTGGGCGACTCCTCCTAGGCTGTGCCATTTTCCTAGGAAGCTGGAATGTCATTTAGCTCAGTGCCTACCGACAGACAGCTATCCAGGTGAACAGGAGAATTGTGTGTGGTCTTAAAACCATCTCTGATGTATGGAGGAATCCAGGCTAGACTTTTCCCTCTGTTCTGGGAAATGTGCTTTGCCTAGTATAAGAATGTTCTTTCATTTCCTGTGTGTGTCTCTTATAAGTGTGAGTGTGGGGGAAGATACTGTCTACTTGAAGACATATTTATCCCCAACAAAATCCTTTTTTCCTGCTTCCTTAGAAAGTTTTGGAAATGACAGCCCTCAAAAGAGGGGCCGAGTTAGTAAAGTGCTTAGCACGTGAACAAGAATACCTGAGCCGGGCGGTGGTGGCGCGTGCTTTTAATCCCAGCACTTGGGAGGCAGAGGCAGGTGGATTTCTGAGTTCGAGGACAGCCTGGTCTACAAAGTTGAGTTCCAGGACAGCCAGGGCTACACAGAGAAACCCTGTCTTGAAAAAACCAAAAAAAAAAAAAAAAAAAAAAAAAAAAAAAAAAAAAAAAAAAAAAAAAAAAAAAAAAAAAAAAAAAAAAAAAAAAAAGAATACCTGAATTCGGATCCTCAACATGTATGTAAGATGCTGGGCACAGTGGCATGCACACTCACTCCTAATGTCTGGGAGTCAGAGTCTACAAGAGTACCCCTGGCCAGCTAGTCTTGCCTAATCAGTGAACTTCAGGTTCAGTGGGAGACCCCGTCTCAGAAAATAATGTAGAAGGTGAAAATGGAGGATACCGATATTGACCTGTAGCCTCTCCGCACACATGTATGTGCATGCACACACAGGAAATAATGGGGCATTGAACACTCAGATTGCTAATCTCTGCCTTTGTGTTTCTCCTCTACAACAGACATACCCTGTTAGATGTGAACCTGGAGCCAGGAGGGAAGCTCATCTATCACAGTTGAGAGACATGATGGCATAAGATAGGATGACATCTTTACATGGGAATCCTATGATTCTGGAATGTGGAAATCAGCCTTTCAAGTGAATTATCTATTCAGAAATGAGCTAGTATTTCCTGTTTATTTTTCCTTTCTAGGCTAATTATCAGCATCTTATACTCAAATTCAGAAGACGTGTGCCTAATAGCATTTTAGATATCCAGAAACTACCCACCAAATAGATGCCTCCAGTGCAACCTGGGGGGTTTGTTAGATTCATTAATTTGTTGTAGTCAATAAACACTTTGAAGTCCTTTTATTAAAGGAGCCACCTAAATCCAAAGTACCACTATAATCAGGTCTAATGAGGTCAATGTTTTAAAGAGAGGCCCTTTAAATCATATATAAAGCTCCTCTACCAATCATTGGTACAGGACAAAAGTAGACGAGGCAGGTGAGTGTAGGTTCTGGTGTTTAAAAGCTTCCTTCTCAGTGGCAGAGGCACACTGAGGTCTGCTCAGTTGAACGAAGCCAGAGGCACAGCGAACCACTGCCTGATGGAGTCTCCAACTGTCACACCTATGCTATAGGACATGTTATAAAGGCCATCACTGTGTGAAATCTTAATCTACAGGTTGCCACCACTAAAGGCTTCTTCAAAGACTTCTCTGGGAGACTGCAGGGGAGGTGAGTGGTAGCTTTCCTTGCATCTTCTGAAACACTGAGCATGCTTCAGAAACGTAACCAGGGGAAGAACCTATCTGGGAAGAGACAGGACACAACCACCTTCTGCTAAGTGTATGTGGGACAGTAAGGCGTGATGTTGGATTGAAATCCTCTGGGAGTCACACTGTCAGGGTGTGCTAAATACATGCATGTTTCAGGCTGCAGGGATACTGTTCAGGAGTCACACTGCCGGAGTGTGCTAAGGGCAGGCATGCTTGAGGCTGCGGGGATGCTGTTGAGGAGCTGGGGAAACAGACGTTGTATTGGAAATGATTCTAAGCTTTTCAAAGTGTTGTTTAAATGGTGGGAACTTCCTGTTAAGAAATGTTCACGTTTTAAAATTAATCTGTGTCTATTTCAAACCAGGACAGGTCCCAAAGGATAAGAGTCACGGCCATGGTGCCCTCGGTGGTGTTCTGGGGACTTATTGCTCTCATTGGTAAGTAGCCATTTTCCCTTATTCTCAGGTGTCTGCTTTCTAGCAGAGTCAGAAGGAATGATGGTTACATGTAACAAAAGAGTGACCGGCTTGACTATTAACCAATGGCTTAGCTGTTTGCTTTTTCTTTTGTTTGTCTGTGTGTGTCTGTAATGTGTGTACATATGTACACAGGTGTGTGCTCGCATGTATGTGTGTGTGCATGCTCAAGCGTGAGTGTGTATGCACAGAAGCAAGTACACACAGGGAGAGGTCAGAATTGACGTCATTCCTCCACCATTCGCTACCTTATTTTTTTTGAGACGATGTCTCTCACTGAACCTGGAGGTTCTGATTTGGCTAGGCTGGCTGTCAAGCCAATTCAATGAATATTGCAATATTGCAATTAAACAACTTCCCAAACCTTAAACAACTGTGTTTTGTTTTTGTTTGTAATTTTTTTCCAAGAAAGGGTTTTTCTGTGTAGCCCCAACTATCCTGGAACTCACTCTATAGACCAAGCTGGCCCAAACTCATTGATCTGCCTGTCTCTGCCTCCTGTGTGCTGGGATTAAAGGTATGTGTCACCATTGCCCAACAGCTTGTTTTTAAAAGCATCTTCTGCTTGCTAAGTGCACAAAGGAGATATTAGTAGGGATTTAAAATAATTAAATACTAATTAGTCTGTGTACTTTCTGACAGTGCACCAATTTGGCTGAGTTTCTTTTAAAGAGATTTATGGAACAGTGCGAGAGTCAAGGCACATGAAAAGAAAATTCTCAATGCCAGGTAGTAGGTGAGAGTCATTAAATGAATATATGTAGATGGGAAATCCATTAGTGTGGGAGTTTAGAAGGGAGAGTTCACATCCATCTAGGAAAGTCAGGCCTGAAAGGCTTTGAGGGAGGCCATGAAATAAGGAGGTGCCTGCGGAGGAAGGAATGACTTAGTAGAAGGACTGTGGTGTTGAGATGCCAGAGAAGTGTCAGGGGTAGAGTGAGCTGGTTGGTGAGGCCAGAATAGAAGATCCTTTTGATTTTTTTTAAAACAATTATTTTATTTTATGATCATGGTGTTTTACCTGCGTGTATATGTCTGTGCAGCATGTGTGTGCCTGCGTAGGGCAGATGTGGGCATAGAATACCTTAAAACTGCAAGATGGTTGTGAGCCACTGTGTGGGAGCTGGGAATTGGACCCTTGTCCTGGAGTTTAATAAAACAGTAAGGGATGGAGAAGAAGAAGGAGGTGGAGGAGGAAGAAGAGAAGGGGGAGGAGAAGTAGAAGAAGAGAAGGAGGAAATAAGAGGGGGAGGGAGAAGAAGAAGGAGAAGAAGAAGAAGAAGAAGAAGAAGAAGAAGAAGAAGAAGAAGAAGAAGAAGAAGAAGAAGAGGAGGAAGAGGAGGAGGAAGAGGAGGAGGAGGAAGAGGAGGAGGAGGAAGAAGAAGAAATAAGAGGAGGAAGAGGAGAAGGAAGAAGAAGAGGAGGAGGGGGAGAAGGAAGGGGAGAAAGGAGAAGAAGATGAAGAGGAGGAGGAAGAACAGGAGGAAGAGGAGGGGGAGAAGGAGAAGGAGAACAAGAACAATAACAAGAAGAACAAGAACAAGAACAAGAAATGAGCCAGGTGCAATTGTCTCTGTAATCTCAACACTCAGAAGGCTGATACAGAAGAATTACAAGTTTGATATTAGCCTGTGCTTCACAGTGAATCCCAGGTTAGCCTGTGCTATAGAATGATACTTTTTCTCAAAAAGAAAAAAAAAGAGATAGATAGATAGATATGTAGATAGAAATAAGGAAAGAAAACGTGGAAACAGTAGCCTAAGAAAAGTGAAGACCCTTTCCAAACAGTGTTCCAGTTGCCGATAGATTGGAAAGCAAGTACTCCGAAAGTCTTCTAAATTTGGAGATGGGATCCTAAGCTAAGAGCAATAATTTGCAGTTACCTGTGATCAAAAGTAGAGCAACATGTTGGTAAATTTTTACTCATTTCTAATTGCCAGTTGGGAACAGAGCTGTGCAGCCAGTGCATTAATTATGAGTCACTGTACTATGTGTGTACATGTGAAGGATGACCAAGATTTAAACGACTTGTGTGTTGATGATGTTGACACAAGGAATAGAGGGTCTGTGGTCAACTGCAGGTCCCTTAAAGCAATGGTCCTCAAACAAGCATGACAGTCAGCTGAGGATGCTACTGAGAAGCAGGCTCCTTGGCCTTGGGGATAACATTTCTGACTCAGTAAACCTGGTATGAGGAGCCCAGGGGCAAGCATTTTTAATAAGTAGCCCAGGCTGCTTTGATCACTGTGGGCTGTGGTTACACAGGGAGCACGGCAAAGGAAAAAGAATGGATAGGTTCACTATGACTGGATAGTGAACCTGTCAATCAAGTTATAGCAATGGAAGGTAAAGGGGCCAAGGAGAGAAGTGTGAGGATGATTCTTTTTCATACAAGTGAATAAAAAAGGCTCTCTGGCCAGGCAGTGGTGGCGCACGCCTTTAATCCCAGCACTTGGGAGGCAGAGGCAGGTGGATTTCTG
>NW_022196896.1:65737252-65741084 GCF_008632895.1 Mastomys coucha | reverse complement strand
AAAAAAAGGCTCTTTGACAAAGCAATTTGTGTGTGTGTGTGTGTGTGTGTGTGTGCCGAGGATTGAGCCTTGGTTCATGCTGAACACACACTCTATTCCTGCGATAACTCCCTATAAGTCCCTACTCACTTTGATAAAGTTACTTTTGGTAAAATATTAAGATATATATTTTATAAAAAACATATGCATATACATAAGCATATGTGTATGCATGTGCGTATGGGTATACATATACATGTACATATGCGTGGCTTTTCGAGACAGGGTTTCTTTGTGTGGCTGATAGTGCTGCCTGTTGAATATGCTGTGTAGCCAAAGATGGCCTTGAACTCCTGACCCTCCTATTTCCACCTGCTGAGTGAGTGCTTGGGTTCTGGGTGTCACCAGCCCTCAGTTTATGTCTTGTTAGTGATAAAAACCCAGGATTTCAGGCAAGTTAGGCAAGCACTCTACCAACTGAGCTACATTACCAGGTCTAAAACTTCTTTTAGCTGTAGAAATTTTCAAACCTACAAGATAGAGAAAAGCAAAGTAAGCTTTCACAAACCCAAAACCTTTGCCACTTTTATCTAATCCTCCCCGCCCCCTTGCCTCCTGCCTTGCTTTACTCTGTGTGTATGTCTGAGTGTGCGCATGTGCATAGATATGTGTATGTGGCGTGTGTATGTTTAGTTGGAGTCTTTTAGAGCAAATCTAAGCCATCGTAACCTTTTGCCTGGGGCTGGAGAGATGGCTCAGTGGTTGGGAGTGCTGGTTGCTCTTCAGGAGGTTCCAGGTCAGATTCCCTAGTATCTCTTGGCTCACAATTCTCTAACTCCAGTTTTGCGGGATCCAATGCCCTCTTCTGGTCTTCATGGTGCCACACAGTCAGGCCAAACACCCATATACAAAAAGTAAAATAAAAAAACAAAACCAAAACAAACAAAGCATTTCACCAGCAAAATGCTCTGGCAGGACATGCTGCTCCTGGCTTGCCACCCCCCCCCCCCTTTTTTTGTCCTAAGCCAGGAATCAACCATTTTTCTATACCCAGACCTTTTTAGAAGAGAGTGGTAGGTACTCAGAGACTACAGTTGGAAGCCAGGAATGCTCCACTGGTTGGTGCTGGCATTCTCTTCAGATCTTTGAAATGTCAAAAACTAAAGAATGAATATCTTTTTTCAAAAGAAAATTAACTTTATATTCTCATAGATATTTTAAATTCACATTTAAGAATTTTACATTGGCTCTATATCTGTACCTCTCCAATGTTACATACAATTTCTGTTTCTAAGGGTATATATGTTATCATTTAAGAATATCAAGATAACCAACAGAGAGCCTTTGAATAAAATTTATAATTGCTTTATAACACAACATATTTATATATATATACACATGTATATGTGTACATACATATATATGTGTGTATATATATTCTATGATGTACTGGATATATTTACGTTGACATTAGTTCATCTGAAATAATTTTATCTTATGTGTTAGTCTTCCAATTTTGTATAGTGTTGGGTTTGTTTGTCTTTTTGTAATTCCCTTTTTTCTAGTCAATTTTATTTTTAAACTACAGCAGCATTTCCAGGCCTCCAAAATAGAAACTATCTACAACATTTAGAAAAGTCTACTTGCGCTGGCGGTGGTGGCACACGCCTTTAATCCCAGCACTTGGGAGGTAGAGGCAGGTGGATTTCTGAGTTCGAGCCCAGCCTGGTCTACAGAGTGAGTTCCAGGACAGCCATGGCTACACAGAGAAACCCTGTCTCGAAAAACAAACAAACAAACAAACAAACAAAAAAAACAAAAAAGAAAAGTCTACTTGCAAATTAATATGAATGATGCTTATCCTCATCTAGCATCAAACAAGTGAGACTCAAACTATGATGCATTAATTAGGCTCTGTGCTATTACTGAGGGATTGTCCCTAATCTAATTCTCTAATGCTAGACTGGCTGCTTCCACAACTGAGCTCCCCAGTTTGCTGTTTGCATCTTCCTGAGTTATTTCCCAGGAGGCATTTCACTCGGGCACATGCTGCTGGTCCATCATGACTAATGGAGACCTGTTCTGTCTTCTCCTCCTGACTCTCCTCTCTTCTCTCACTCCCCTCTCTCTCTCTTCCCCTTCTCCTGTGGTCTTTACCTATGACCCCCCAGTCTGGTAACTCAAGCTCCACCCCTCTCTATCCCGCCCCCACCCCCCTGTAATTGGCTGTTGCTAGTTTTATTTAACCAATCATTTTAAATTGGGGGTAAGGTTTGCCCAACAAGGGATGGTATAATCAGAATTTGCTCATCCTGGGGCACAGATCTTGGGGTACAGAATTGCATATGAATACAAGCAGCACCAGATCAACCCCCAACATCTAGTATCTAGGCCTGTTCCTTCCCCTAACAATTTTCATTGGTCTTTGGTTCATCTTTGTATTGTTTCTTTGAACATATACATACAACAGGATTGCACATGAACATACAATTCTATCACCTGTTGTTTCCATGCTCAGGAGCATTTGTATCAGAAGTTGATTTAGAACCTTCTAAAGCAACTGGGCAGGGACACAGCTAGGTGCTAGAGAACATGTTCCACATGTGAGAGGCCCCTAGTTGGATCCTAGTTGGGGAGAAAAGTTCTGTAGCCACTTTCATTCTTACGGGGGGAAATGCAATATATATATATATATATATATATATATATATCTGAAACCTATAAGCACCGATTTTCACACATATTCCCATGGTGCTCTGGAATATTGCACAGAAGTTAAAACAAAGTTTGCAATCAAAATGGGAAAGAGTCGCTTTTGCTTTGGCCGATGAATCTTTGGTAGAAAAAGTTGTTGAGCAGAATAAGTTATGGTCTCTACTGTTTCATAGTTCTCTCTCTCTCTCTCTCTCTCTCTCTCTCTCTCTCTCTCTCTCTCTCTGTCTCTCTGTCTCTGTCTCTGTCTCTGTCTCTCTCTCTGTGTGTGTGTGTGTGTGTGTGTGTGTGTGTGTGTGTGTGTGTCCAGGTTAAGAAATATTTTCTCACAGGCTTTACACAAATAATCATTCTGCCTTCCAGGCACTGCAAGAGGCACATACACTCACTCCATGAACTTTCATGTGCACCCTCGTCTGTACCATGGCTGCTACGGAGACATCATGACCATGGAGACTTTTGGGGCCCCCTGCGACATAAACAATCTGATGAACTGTGGTAAGTATAAAATGGAGCAGGGTCCCTTTCCCCATTCCCCATTGTCATTTGCAGAGTTTTCTTAGGAGGTAATTAGTTTTGAAACGGTGCCAACACTATAATAACAGTGGCAATAACAACCATGAGTCAAAATTAGAAGTTAAAAAATAAACTGGGTGTGGTGGCATACACTTGAGTCCCAACTCTCCAGAGGCAGAGGAAAGGTTTATATCAGTGCTTCTCAACCTGTGGGTCCCGGCCCATTTTGGAGGATCAGGGTCAAATGACCCTTCACAGGGGTTATATATCAGGTGTTTTTTTGTTTGTTTGTTTGTTTTGTTTTGTTTTTCAAGACAGGGTTTTTCTGTATAACCCTGGCTATCCTGGAACTCACTCTGTAGACTAGGTTAGCCTCAGACTCAGAAATCCTCCTGCCTCTGCCTCCCCAAGTGCTGGGATTAAAGGCATGTGCCACCACTGCCTGGCTACAAATCAGATGTTTACATTATGATTTGTAACAGTAGCAAAACTACAGTTATGAAGTAGCATATGATTGGAGGAGCCACATGTGGAACTGTATTAAAGGGTCACAGCTTTAGGAAGATTGGGAACCACTGGTCTGTATTTTGAGTTCTAGTCTAGCCAGAACTACCCTGTGAGACTC
>NW_022196896.1:65652743-65737242 GCF_008632895.1 Mastomys coucha | reverse complement strand
TATCTCTTGATTCTTTCTAAACCATGCCTGGATGTGCTGGTTTTGGCATAGCAAAACAATTCCATAAATTAAAGTTTCAATTCTGGTTTTGCTGTGCTCAGTTCATGGTACAATGTGAGTCTTCTGAGCAAGCAGAGCCTTGTGCAAGGTCACAAATAAGTCCGTGTTCTCAATGCACAGACCACATCCTCTGGCACAGAACTAGCTGTTTGCAAAGCTGGATTAAAACCCTGATTCCTGGTTCTCCACTGCAGCTTCTTGGCAGGAAGGAGAGGGAGAAACAGCTGCAGAGGCTCCTGTAGGCATTGGTGGCCCCTAGGTTTCTGCTGCTGGAATGATTGGCCTGAGCTGTGGGTGTGGTCAAAAGCTGAGGCTAAACTAGTAGGCGAGGACCGGTCCCCTTCTTCAGCAGGAGAAATCCGTTTCTTTTCTGCTAACATAGGGATCCACGGTTCGGAAATGTTTGCCGAGATGGATTTGAAAGCCATAAAGCCTTACCGGATCCTCATCAAAGAAGTGGGGCAGAGACACTGCGTTGACCCAGCCCTTATCGCTGCCATCATCTCCAGGGAAAGCCACGGCGGGGCTGTCCTACAGAATGGCTGGGACCATAAGGGGCAGAGGTTTGGCTTGATGCAGGTAGGGAGCCAGAGACTTTTCATCACCCTAACTTCAACTCTCCATGCAGAAGCTCAAAAGTCCATTCCAGGAGGGAACACCCAGGTGTCTGGGCACACCTTGCTTTGTGACACCTGTGGTATTTTACTCAAGACAGCCATCAGGCATTTCTTTAAAATATTTCCTTTGTATGGTAACTACAAAAAAATCAACTATACCTGTATCTATCAAAAACAACACGAACCATTCTTCAATTGAAAACATTTTATAAAGGTTATTATTAACTTTTATAAAATAGTAATAATAATAATCATTGTCTTCTTGGGGCTCCAAGTAGTAAACTTCATGATCATATATTGAAATACTGTAATTAAGCCCTGCTTCAGCCACTTTTGCTCCTCTGGATTAACGGGAGGAGGAAAGCTTAACTATTTAGATACCTGTTTCCAGGCTTTTTAATTATTTATACTCAGTAGCTCTGGTCAACCAGACACTTTGTAGCCCATGCTGCACAGGAGCTTGAGCTGGTCCTCCTGCCTGGTAGTACTGGGATTATATGTATCACCAAGCCTGGCTAGAAACAATATTATATTTGAATTAGCTGAGTAATTATTTTCATCCCGAATGTCTAGAAATTGGATACTAAGTATTTATTTTGAAATCTTTCCCTTCTCCCCCTCCCCCTTCCTCTTTCCGCTTCTCCTGGTGGGCTTCTGCCAAACAGCTCTTTCTCTGACTCTCTTGTCTATGAGAGAATGTAGACTTTGCTGGGTTAGAGGAGATGCTGAAACCCGGTAGTTGAACTTGACTACAATGGGAGAGACCTAGGAACGGCAGAAACGGTGCCACCTTGCCAGATACTAACGTGATTGTTTGAATTTTCTAGCTTGATAAAAATATGTACCATCCTATTGGTTCCTGGGACAGTAGGGAACACCTTCTTCAGTCTGTTGGGATTCTAACAGAAAGAATTAAGGCAATCAAGAGGAAATTTCCCACCTGGAATGCAGCTCTGCACCTGAAAGGTAGGCCCCAATGCCTTGGCCTTTATTTTATTTTATTTTTATTTTTAGATTTATTTTATTTTATGTGTATGAGTACACTGTACCGTGAGCTACCATGTGTATGGCTGTTGGGAATTGAACTCAGGAATTTCTGCCAGCCCCGCTCGCCCTGGCCCTGCTCACTCCAGTGTAGTTCACTGTACTTGTCTTCAGACACACCAAAAGAGGGTGTCCGATCCCATTACGGGTGGTTGTAAGCTACCATGTGGTTGCTGGGATCCTAACTCAGAACCTTCGGAAGAGCACTCAGTGCTCTTACCTGCTGAGCCATCTCACCAGCTCCCAACCTTGGACTTTATTTTAATGGGCAGCAAATGAGACTACTGAAAGTAACTGTACCCCAGGCCCCCTGGAAGCATCCCCAGTGGGCTGGCTTGGAGGGAGCCCATCTGAAGAATGCATTAGCATCCTCTGAGCCCTGCATAACTTCACGCCCTTTACCTTCCTGCTAGATGTTGGGCTTCTAATTGTACCTCTGGTCAACTAACTATTAAGCCACAGAACAGCACTATAAGAATTAACAGAATAGTTTAAAACAGTGTTTACATTCACATAGACTTATTTTTTTTCTCCTGGGCCAACACTACTATTTTTTCAAATTGTTTGAACAAACTTTTACTCTGAGGAATTTCAGAGCTTCAGTTAACTTGGAGAAGTCTAAGTGAAAAATCTCTATTTGGCTGAACTCAGAGCCCCTCAAAGATGGAATTAACTCGCTAACCCCACTGTGATATCTTTCTCCTTTTTTTGTTTTCTTTTTTTTTTGTTTGCTTTGTTTTTTGAGACAGGGTTTCTCTGTGTAGCCCTGGCTGTCCTGGAACTCACACTGTAGACCAGGATGTCCTCAAACTCAGAAATCCACCTGCCTCTGCCTCCCAAGTGCTGGGATTAAAGGCGTGTGCCACCACTGCTGGACACTTGTTTTTTGTTTTCTTGTTTTTTGTTTTTGTTTTGTTTTTGGAGGTACCGATGCAGCCAGTTATCGCAGCCAGAAAAACAGAATTCCCCCTTAGATTCACTCGCTTCTTCTTCCTACTGATCAGTTTCCCATTTTGCCTCTTAGAGGATCATGCCTTACATATTTACATGGATTATCTCTTTCCATCCTTTAGTAGTCTGAGCGCTGAGCAAAGAGTTTTCTGTTACTATCTCAAGGTCTTCAAAGGCAGGAACGAGAACAACCAGCATCAAACACAGCTCCTTTAAATAGATCAATAATGACTTCTAGGGCAAAATAGTGCCTGCGTGCATACAAGCCCTCGTGAGAAATGAACAGGTCTTCAGTACCTTGTACTCAGTGAGGAACCTTTCTGACATAATAGGTGCTTTAAAAACATGTTGGGTGGATGGATGGATGGATGGATGGATGGATGAATGAACTGTTGAATAAATGAAGAAAGATTACAATCTTGTGTTAGTTCTGTCAGATCTGGGCTATGTAAAGAGAAGTCAGAAACCTTACTACTCTGGACTCTGCCTGGAGGGCGGTGAGATGATGTGTTGGGGGGCTCGTGTCTTATTTCTGCTGACAGCTGAGATTGGAATCTAAACCCGTGTGTTTTGTTTCAGGTGGTCTGACTGCTTTTAAGTTGGGGATGGAAACTATTGTCACTCCTGCAGACATAGAAGGTGACTTAGTGGATGACATCCTTGCCCGGGCCAAATTCTATAAGAGACATGGCTTCTAGGTAGAGCGAGTTACGTGGGTGAAGTACTCAGCTGGTCCCTCTTTCAAGGTTTATTATTAGCCCATTGCATTCAATAGGAGCAAAGAAATGGTTACAATTATAAAAGAAAGTTCATCTTCAAAATTTTCAATCAAAGTAAGCTAAAGAAAGGAAGGAAAGAAGAAAGGAAGAGAGGTGAAGATGTACAACTGTTTAGTTGCTTGAGTTCTTGCCTAGCACCTGCAAGGCCCCAAGTCCCATCTTTATCACAAAGAAAAAAACCTAGCTTCATGGTTCCTAGGAAACCTACATAGACAAAGACAGATAATTTCTTTGTGGTCGGTATGAATACCATAGCACTCAGCATGTGCATGGTCTAGCTGGGCTTCATTTTAGCCCGTGATTTTAACAATCACCTATACTCTACCAGAATTACTAATCAGAAGTGAGCCTTTGTCCCTTTCGCAGTATCTACCCCAGTTGCTAGGACTCGGCTCATGAGATGTGTCTGTCTCAGAAGCCAGGAATCATGGATTTGGAGACAAGGTCTCGCAAACTTGTAGAAATTGTAGAAACTCCTCAAACTTGTAGAAATTCTCCTGCCTCAGCTTCCCAAATTCTGATATTACAAGTATGGGCCCATACCTGTTGTGTAGTCAATTCTTAGGATTTGATGAGGCCCCAGCTTTACCAGCTGTTAAATATTGTTCTTGTTCCTGCATGTGTGGAGACTGAGATGTTCTTCAGATGACCATGCTGCTCAGGGATAATTAATTTTGGATTTTCCCCTGGAAGCATTAATTTCACCAACACTAGCCCTTTTGATGTCACTATTGTAAAGATAACTAAGGTGTAGGCCAGGCATCTCCAAACAGGAAACAATTACTGGCTTACTCCGTGAATCTGTTTCCTCAGGGTTCTTGTTCTGCCTGGCACACAGAAATGTCCTTCCTATAGGAGGACAGAGTAAAGATGTCTTAGTTTGGCTCCCTCTAAACTAGACCTGTGACAAGAATGTGGGTGCAAGTAGTTATGGGGGCACAGAAAACACTGTTATAAAGTGGTTCTGTGACATGGAATTAGAGAATAGCAAAGCATGTGTCATCAAGCCACTACCCTAATTGGCAATGGGACGGACTCAGCCTTGCAGGAAAGCATTGAGCATTTACCACAGATCTACCTGTGCAGGTGCAATCTGCACAGCCCCTCTGAAAGCCACTGGTTGAGGTACCTTCCTGTTGGGAGAGGGTGTTGGTTTCTTGCTAGTCTGATGTGCTAAACAAGCACAAATGTGGAACCCTTGTCTACATTTCCAAGAGTGAGAAGCTAGGAGTACAAACAGGAAGACTGAGTAAGAATTCTGAGAAGTCCAGGGGCAGGGGAGGAGGGAGGAAGCATCGCTCCAGAGCTTCCTGTTTCCATCCCGACTGAACAACATGTTACAAATAATCTTGAAATACACAAGCCTATTATGCCTCCCGGTTCATGTGCCAGGCTTCTGCAGAATCTATCAGAATGGCCAATTGGACCCAATAGAACTATCTCTGTCTCCGTCCTCCTTCCACCAGTAGTAGCTCAACAGCCAACTCCCAGGAATCTACTGAGAACAATGCCTAAGACGTTAACCCAAATGTCCATTAAATTGTCTTGTGTCTTCAGCAGTCTCAACTTCTTTATATTTGTTGCTCATGTTCCTCTTAGAGATATGCATCAGGTTTTTCATTGTAAACTTTACTTCTCACTTTTAAATTTGTCTCCAAACTGGGGTAAAGAGAACTGTTGTAGCTTGGATCTGGAGTGCTCCCCCCACTAACCCCTCCCCCATGTTCAATCCTTGGTCCCAACTTGGCATCAATGGGAAGAGTGGAACCTTTAAAAGATGAGGCCTACTGAGACATCTTCTAGCCCTGGTGGACACCTGGACTTGGATATCAAGCCCCAGCCTCTCCTTCTTCATTTCCAGCTGCACAAGTTCAGCAGCTCTGCTCCCTTGTACATTCTCCACCAGGACATGTTGCTTTGATAAAGCTTTGTGTTTTCTTTTGTGTACCAGCTGAATAAATGCTTTAAAACGAAACAAATCAAAATGTTTCCCTATGCAGCCCAGGCTGGCCTGAGACTCCTAAGTCTTTTCCCTCAATCTCCCTGGTGCTAGGGTTACAGGAATGCAACGATCACACCTATCATGTGAAAGCCACACCCATTTGTATTTCTTTGTAATCACTGCCCTTAGTATAATTATCATTACAGACTAACAGTTTATTCCATACAAGGAAACTAGCAAACAGAATATGAAGATTTAGTGCCTGAGATTACCAGGGACCAGCCCCCTTTGAGGCCAGGGCTTGTAGCTGATGGGTGTAAGAGCATCGAGGGAAGATTCAGAAGGGGGACACCATCCAGATTTGTCTCATGAGAGATGGAAGCACATCTTGGTATGGCTTGGCCTATTCTGACAACCTGTTTCTCTCACAGGCTTTATTTATACACAAAATAATTTCCTCAGAAACTTTATTCATTGATTACCCAGTTTTTCAAGATACATTTTCTTCCAAAGTCTTCCTTGATTGCACAAGAATATTAAAAGAGGAACACAGCAAGCAAATAACAATTTTATGAGAATTAAAAACTAACATTATGATGAAATCAATTTTCTTTAAACTACGTACCTTCTTCCTTAAGATCGGTATCAGAAGCCCTACGGTTACAGAAATGCTAGACAGGATGACTATTTGAATTTGATTCTGTTTCAGTTTGGCACAAAATTAATAAATCAAAAGTTATTTCCTACTACTTGTTGTATCAAGCTTGGATTTCTACAAAGGTTCAATTTCTCTGACCTCTGTTTAATTCCTCCTTTCCTTCCACTATATTTCTTTTTCTCTTTCTTTCTTTCTTTCTTTCTTTTTTTTTCCCTTTGGTTTTTCGAGACAGGGTTTCTCTGTGTAGTCCTGGCTGTCCTGGAACTCACTCTGTAGACCAGGCTAGCCTCGAACTCAGAAATCCACCTGCCTCTGCCTCCCAAGTGCTGGGATTAAAGGCATGCGCCACCGCTGCCCAGCCGCTATATTTCTTTTATAATTGACATAAGACCACTGTCCTTTTCTTAGATTCTTAAAGTACTGTGCAGCCCCTTGCTTAAGCAAAGCTGGTCTGTTCTTTGTCTAGAATATTAGAAAAGTTCTGGTCTGACAGGTCTGTTTAGGAAGGCAGGCAGTTCACTGAGCCAACATGCTTTCCTCGGTGTCTCTGTCATGAACCCATGTTTCAATACGATTCCTATCTTTATTATAATTCTGTAAAGAACAGAAAAACATCAGGATTCCTAAAACTGCTTACTTCAGGAAGGTACCAAGGTTTGCCGTTAACTGTGTGGTCAAAGGCTCTTCCTAGTCACACTAGTTCCTTGTTTCTGAAACTGAATATAAAAACCTAGTGATTCAATTAGTTTGTCAGCTTCTAGAATTTCCCTAAGCTTTTCTTCTTTACTAGTTGTTCTCAAATCCTGTCTCATGCTTACTAGTAACACTCATTAATAATCTAAAAGTGTATCTAAGTAGTAAGTTCTAAGAAAGACTCAGTTTTCTGCAGAACTGTTTTTCCCAGCGGACAGCCATTGACTCCGGTCTTGTTTACAGCAGCTTCTTGTCCCAGCTCCAGCTTTCAGAGAGAGGTCTTTAACAGCGAGTATAACACAAGTATAACGAATGTAGCAGATTTCCACCCAGGGCATTGAAGGCTCAGTCCAGATCATCCAAGCTCTAGAACTTTGTCAAACAGCGCCTTCAGAATGCTTGGCATTGCCATAAGATCACTCATTTTATATTTTAATAATTTCAAGGAAGAAAAAGTAGAAATAATACATAGATCAATTCTCAGCTTGCTGACTACCATTTTAAGGGTAAACTTCTTTATTTAGTGTTCAGTGTTTTATATCTGACTCTTATTAGAAACATGGTCAGATGGTCAGCAGAGGCCAGACCAAACCTCTGGCCAGACAAATGCAGCCCCAAGCAGACAAATCTGGATGAAATGACCCTTAGAGACACAGGTCAGGACTAAGGAATGAGTCTTTACAAGGTTTGGAAACCATGTGAAGCATAGGAACACTAGCTGAAGAGCTTGACACACACAGAGCCCTTGGGATGTATACAGGGTGGGCTTGTTTCAGCTGGTAGATTGTGAGGAGCCATAGTGCCTATCGCCTCTTGGCCACACATGTAACTTCTCTTCTCCTTGAGAGGGAACAAGACGGGTGGTTTCCTTCTGGCCAGTAGTACCTGACCAAGATGAAGGGTTGCCCATGACTGCCCATGACTGTTTTACAAGCTTAGTGGTGTCCATTCTGCTAGAGTCCCCAGCGCTGGCTTTCAAGAGGTCACTCTCCAGTTCTACAATCACAAAGAAGTGAATTCTGCCAACAAGCTCAGAGTCTGGAAGCAGATCCCTGCTCGCTCCTAACTCTGAGAACCAGACATTATTAGCAGGAACTATTTATTGCAGCTTCATGAGACGCTAAGCCAGTGGTTCTCAACCTGTGAGTAGTGAACCACCCCTTTGGGGATGAAATGACCCTTTCCCAGGGGGTCGCCTAGGACCATTGGGAAACACAGATATTTACATTACAATTCACAACCGTAGCAAAGTTACAGTTATGAAGTAGCAACAAAACAATTTTATGGCTGGAGGTCACCACAACATGAGGAACCACATTAAAGGGTCACAACATTAGGAAGGTTGAACAGCGCTGGTCTAAGCAGTCTACCAGCTGGGCTATGAGCACTCTTCTGCCTCAACAGAAGCCATGAGGAGGCACATGCTTTAAGCAGCTTTGCCTGTGTAACCACAGAGAGCTGCTGCCACTGCAGCCTACGCTTTGGACTGTTTCTTCTTTAGACATCTTCATTTCTAAATATTCAGCTTAACAATCCTTGCAGTAGTGGGCTGCTGAAGTTAAGATGGTTACCCAAACTATAACTCTTTAGAGAAAACAAAACCAAACCAACGGTAGTTTCTCCTGATCTCCATATTAACATTAGCACCAGAGGGGTGACACAGAATGGTTCCTATGTATACAGGTATTTATTTCCAAGCCCACTGTAGGCAGGTATGCTTGTGGCACTATACAGGCAGGTTTCTCTCCAATTAGACATCATTTAAAAGTGGCCTTTGGATTCCTGTTTCCTCCAGCCATACATATACCAGACATTTAATAATTACAAAATTAAAACTGCAATTGGCTTTCAGCTCATTAATAAATAAAAGCTGATTTCAGGCTTGTAGTTCGATGGCACTTTTGCCTTGATGAAGTACTCAACATTAAGACCTGTGCCAGGACACTGGAACAAAGGCATTTGCAAATGTTGGTGTAACTTGAGCTGAAAATTACCAAAGACAAAGAAAAGTAAAGGACGCAAGAGCGCAGGCTCTCCTTTAGTGAGCTGCGCGAGCTTCCCACTACTGAGTCTCCCCTAGACTTCTTACGACTTCTCCCTTTTCCAGGTATCTGAAAAAGAAAGGAGATGAAAGGATTCTCCCCTTTCTTGGGCAGTTCAGCAGTTCAGAGCTCACACTGTTCTCCCAGAGGTCAAGCTTGGGTCTGTACCCAGAGCTGCGGACCTCCAGACCCAGGGTATCTGGTGCCCTCTTCTGGTCTTTTCACACACCTGCACTAATGTGCACCCCCTCCCTCAAACACACACACACACACACACACACACACACACACACACACACACACACACACACACTCACGCACACACGCACATTACTAAAAATAAATCTTTTTTTCTTAAAGATTTTATTTATTTGTTTTATGTATACGAGTACACTGTAGCTGTCTTCAGACACACCAGAAGAAGGTATTGGATCCCATTACAGATGGTTGTGAGCCACCTTGTGGTTGCTGGGAATTGAACTCAGAACCTCTGGAAGAACAGTCAGTGCTCTTAACTGCTGAGCCATCTCTCCAGGCCCCAAATAAATGTTTCTTAAAAGTAGGTTCTTGGGCTGGAGAAATGGCTCAGTGGTTAAGAGCACCGACTGCTCTTCTGAAGGTCCTGAGTTCAAATCCCAGCAACCATATGGTGGTTCATGACCATCCGTAACGAGATCTTACGCCCTCTTCTGGAGTGTCTGAAGACAGCTACAATGTACTTACATATAATAATAAATAAATAAATCTTTTAAAAAAAAAAAAAGAGTTGGCTTGATGGGCTGGTGAGATGGCTCAGTGGGTAAGAGCACTTACTGCTCTCCCAAAGGTCCTGAGTTCAAATCCCAGCAACCACATGGTGGCTCACAACCATCCATAATGAGATCTGACTCCCTCTTCTGGTGTGTCTATGTAATAATAAAATAAAAAAAAAAGTAGGTTCTTTACATATGTAGGGATTTAAGACAAGAGCATTGTGGGTTAAAGTAGACACTTACAAGAGGCCATGTGAAGCAAAGACACACATATACATAATTTAAATAAATAAATAAATAAATAAATAAATAAATAAATCGTTAAGAGAATGTGAAATTTCAGGCTGGAGAGACGGCTCAGCAGTTAAGAGCACTAACTGCTCTTCCGAAGGTCCTAAGTTCAAATCCCAGCAACCACATGGTGGTTCACAACCATCTGTAATGGGATTTAATACTCTCTTCTAAGGTGTCTGAAGACAGCTACAGTGTACTTATGTATAATAAGTAAATAAATCTTTTAAAAAAAAAGACTGTGAGATTTCTTTCTGTTGGTGCATGTGTTCATGTGTGCACATAAACCAGAGGACAACCTGATGTGCCATTCTGCAGGCACAATCCTTTAGTTGTCCTTGAGACAGGGCTCTAATGGGCTTGTGGCTTGGCAAGTAAGGTAGGCCATGCACTGGCCTCTCTCTACCTGCTCAGTACTGGGATTAACGAGGGAGCTCTGGCATGGTTAGCTTTTTAAAAACATGGAGCAACCTAGGTCCCAGGATGTCTTAGTTAGGATGTTATTGCTGTGAAAAGACACCATGACCAACGCAACTCTTACAAAGTCAAACTTTTAATTGGGTTTGACTTACAATTTCAGAGGTTCGGCCCACTATCATCATGGTGGGGAGCATGCCAGCAGCACCCAAGCAGACTTGGTGCTGGAAGAGCTGAGAGTTCTACATCCCCATCCAAAGGCAGCACCAGGAGACTGTCTGTAGGCAGCCACGAGGTGGCTTTCTTCCACACTGGGGAGAGCCTGAGCATAGGAGACTTCAAAGGCCACACTCACAGTGACACACTTCTTCCAACAAGGCCACACCTAGTAATGGAGCCACTTCCCATGGGTTAAGCATATTCAAATCACCACACAGGACAAGCACCACTGAGGTCCCTCTTTCACCCCACATCTTTCTTTAAATAGCAAGCCCAGCTATTGATATCGAGGATCCTTACAAATCCAAACACTACATTTTAGAGCTTAAGCCAGATGGCCTGCCAACTAAAGCACCTTATACACCCTTGCTCCAGCAGGAAAAATTTACGCAGAATGGAGTGCTTTATCTAGGCAGACTGCAGTAATACAGTTCCGGCCAAATTAGACCTGCAATTCCAAAACACATACTTCTGTTAATCTAGGGATGAGATGAACCCTATTCATACCAGGGCATGAGGCAGGGAGTGGTGCTCAAGCCACACCCTGTGCCTCAGGCTTCTGGCTGCACCTTTCTTTGGTCTTTTGGCCAACTTTGGAATTCTTCCACAGCTGCATTCAAAGATCCTGCTACAGCTAAAGGTTTGCTTCCCTAATGCTGTTTGCTGAAAACTGATCTTCAGTGTAGTAGGATGGTTATGAGCTTGGCTTAGTGGAAGGTGACTGACTGACCTTGGAACTGCTCAAGGCTTAAGGCCACCTTTGAGAGCAGGTTGTCATAGTGAGCATGCCCCTCCCTTCACTCTCTTGCTTGTTCAATCTTTAGTTAAAAAATGATGACACCGGGAGCTGGTGAGATGGCTCAGTGGGTAAGAGTACTGATTGCTCTACTGAAGTCCTGAGTTCAAATCCCAGCAGCCACATGGTGGCTCACAGCCACCTGCAATGAGATCTGACGCCCTCTTCTGGTGTGTCTGAAGACAGCTACAATGTACTTATTATAATAATAAATAAATCTTTAAAAAAAAAAAAGCAGGGGCTGGAGAGATGGCTCAGCGGTTAAGAGCATTGACTGCTCTTCCGAAGGTCCTGAGTTCAAATCCCAGCAACCACATGGTGGCTCACAACCATCCATAATGAGATCTGACGCCCTCTTCTGGGGTGTCTGAAGACAGCTATAGTGTACTTAAATCATTTTTTTTTAAAAAAAGCTTGTTAAAAAATGATGACATCACCTCCCTCTCCAACCCCTCCCGTGTCTCCCCTCTTGAACCGATAGCCTTTTTCTTTATTAGTCTTACACAGATATTACATACAGGGAAATAAAGGTGTTCACATACGAGTCTGTTTGGTGCTGCTTGTGGGTTTATGATTTTAGGGCTGAGCACTTTGTACTGGGTAAATAACTAGGGACACCTTTCGGGGGGGAGAATTACTCTCTATCTTAGCAGTCATTAGTTGCTGCAGTTGCCTAGGAATGGGACACCTGCCCCGCCCATGGGATTTCCTCCGTGTCAGCCTGTCTACTGGTGCTGTTATTGTTCAGGTATTGTTTAGACAGCCATATATAGTTGAGGTATTGTGGGTGTAGCTTCCTTAGCACTTCTGAGACAAAATCTTACAGCAAACTTCTTGGCCTTCTGGCTCTTACCTTTCTTCCCCCACTTCCAAGGGCAGGAGTTGTATTGTGGGTGTATTGCCTGTGACCAGCATGAGCAGGAGCTGTATGTACAGTGGATGTATTGCCTGTGACCCTCATGAGCAGGAGCTGTACAGTGGATGTATTGCCTGTGACCCTCATGAGCAGGGGCTGTACTGTGGGTGTGTTGCCTGTGACCCTCATGAGCAGGGACTGTACTGTGGGTGTGTTGCCTGTGACCCTCATGAGCAGGGGCTGTACTGTGGGTGTGTTGCCTGTGACCCTCATGAGCAGGGGCTATACTGTGGGTGTGTTGCTTGTGACCCTCATGAGCAGTTGTGTTGTGGATGTATTGCCTTTGACCCTCATGAGCAGGAGCTGTACCATGGGTGTATTGTCTGGAGCTGAATTCCCATAGTCAATGGATCACCTCACTTGAGGGAATCATGCCTGGTACTAGAAATCTAATCAACTACTGATGGCTAGTGAGGTCATGGGACACAGAAGACCTTCTGCGACCACACTACTAGATCTCTGTAATTTCTAACTGCATTTCAGTACGTATCCTACCACCTACCATAGCTAAGTGCAGCTCTCATTCAACATCAAAGACACCTCTCTTTGCAGCAAAGAGACCATTACAGGAAACCAGAACTGGTCTCTTGGGTTTGTTTGAGACAGGGCCTCACCACATAGTCTTGGCAGGTCAATAGGTAGACCATGGCCTTAAACTCATAAGGCATCCACTTGCCTCTGCCAGGCGCCAGGATTAAGCACCCAGTTCTTGCTTCCTATCTTGCCTGTGACCTCTTCCACCACTGACATAAAAACTGTGTGACGTCCCCTATCATGTGTGATATGATAGGGGATCCTACAGGAGGTCCTCAGGAGATATACTATCCTCGCTTGGACTCCTCAGAGCTTAGAACCAAGATAAACCTCCTTGCCCTATAAGCTACCCAAGCCTCACATACTTTTTACAGCAACACAGGACTGACTACTACATAGTCTCTCATATCTATAGAATTCAATGAGAAAGTAGTTAAAGAAGACAACGGTTTCTACAAGGAGACGACGATTGTTAGTGTTAGGTGCCTAATGGTAAATGTTTAAACAATGCTGTTATTGCCCATTCTGGAGTAAAATCCTTAGGGCATGAAGGGAGAGAGCTGAACCAAGTAATAGCATCAGGATTCCATCAGCAGAGATGACTGAAGGAGCATACACTTTAATGAGAACGGATTCCTCAGCAAGTGCATCTGTGAGCTGAAGCTGTGTGGCATCAGGACTTCGCTTCCTGCTCCACGGGCTTCAGATGCCACTGCACGACCAACTCCCCAGTGCTCTTGAGGCACGTGCTGGACATGGTCTCTTCTGTGGGAAGTCCCTGTGGCAGCTTCAGGGGCTGGATGCGTATCAGGTGTTTAACAACTTTCAGCTTTGCATTCACCGACGGGATGTTCTTGTGAATTTGAGGGCTGTGTGCCTAGGAGCAAGAGGAGCAACATCATAGATCAATTTAAAAGGCAGTGGTACCATTTCAGGAAAACATCACATTGAAGGACCATCTTCTGTATACTAACTTATAAATAGGTCACACTAAGTGACACATTTAAACATAAGAGATAGCAAATGTACACAGTGTGGGTTTTAAAGTATAAGCCTGCAGCTGATGAGATCTGAGGTGGTAATCAGGATCGCTGCATACCTTCTGTAGTCCGAGCATCTTGATGGTATCTTTTTCCCAGTACGGACGCCTCTTTGTACTTTTTATTCTTGTGACAATGTGCAGTTTATGAGGGTTCTGGGGGTCCCCACCATACTTTTCATGATCTTCAGGTGTAGGCTGAAACACCTAGGGAAGGAGAATTATGACTGGTAACTCTCCCAACTTACAGCTTTATATATTGCCTATGCCTTGACAAATGGACAAAACTGTACAAAAGTTCATGATGAACCCACCCATAATCTTCCTGTCATCCTCAACCTCAGCCTAAACAGTTCAGAGTCTGAGAACTACATATTTTAGCTTCAGGGTTTTGCAACGGGACACTCAACCAGCACAGTTACTGTAAACAATCTCCCCAAAGCCAAAATTCTGAAATTGATGTTAAGTGTTATTTTGCCCTCTATATTCTATCACTTCAGGTGATGCTGGAGAGCTGGCTCAGCAGCTAGGACAATCACTTTTGTGGAGGACCTGGCTCCGTTCCCTGCCCCGCATGGTGCTCACGGCCATCCACACTCTAGTTCCCAGGACCTGCTACTGTCTTCTGACCTCCTTGGGCACCAGACACTCACATGATACACATACATATAGGCAGCCAAAGCACTTATACACATAAAATAAAATTTAAGTATCTGAAAATAAAATAAATAAAAATATAATGGGGGGAACCTGTACAAAAACATTCTCCAACAACAAAATGACCTCTCCAGCAGCTTGACAATACTAAATGGTCTTTACTGTTTAATTGTACTACCAAATATCTCCTCACCACACCAAAAACTAACAGTCATACCAAGTACATAAGTACTTGTACAGCTTTATCATTGCCCCAAGCTGGAAACAAGAAGGTGAGCACATAAACAAACTACATAAACTCACATCATGGGCTGTTACCATGAAAAGATTTGTAAGAAGCTAATGTACAGACTGTATGATTCTAACTACGTGGGATTCTGGGAAAGGTAAAACCAGAAAGTGGGTAAAAAGGTTGATAGGGTCTAGACATTGTGGGAGGCGGGACAGAGTGATATGTAAGGCAGTGCACAGTCCTGTGTGACACTGCAGAAGTGAATACATAATCTTATGCATTCGCCAAAACCCACGTGATACACAGCACGAAGACTGAGCCCCAGTGTACATGATGGCCTGCAGTAATGTCCGAGTTGTTTCATCTATGTTAACAATTGCCTTATATCAATGCAAAATGGGAAACTGTGATGAAGAGAGGAGGCCTCCATGTCTTCTGATCATGTTCTTCTGTATCGTTAAACTGTTTTACTGAATAAAGTTCAATTAACTAAAAAGCAAGTGAAACCCAAACAAAATGAAAACAACAACAACGAACCAAAGGAGAGCTCTGCCTGTGTGGCTGATGCAGGAAGTGACAACAGTCACACAGGGACAGCCTCGACTCAGTCTTCTCAGGACGATGTGACAAAGACCACAGTATGTAAAGGGAGAACCATGGGCAGAATACACAGGCCAGGAAGTTATAGGAGCCTATTCCTATGAAACCCGGTGGGGCCAAGAGCAGAGGTCAGCATCCTACAGTGCTTCCAAGTCTACACTATTTATCTATGTGCACTTCCAAGTCTACACTATATCTATCTATGTGCACTTCCAAGTCTACACTATATATGTCTAGATGCACTTCCAAGTCTACACTATATCTAATCTATATGCATGTACAACTTAAGAAAAACTACACTAGCAGGCTGTGAGCTGGCCGTGAGTACTGTGCTGGCTGCTGTGCCTGACGTCTGCTGACTTGAGCTCCGCTCCCCAGCAGTCCCATGACAGTGGGAGAGAACTGAGTACAGAATCATCTTTTAGGCTTCCATACACAAACCAGGACATGTGTGCACACAGAAACAGACACAATGCAACACACAATGTAATAAATTTGCAAATAACTTAGAATCAGGCCTTACTTTATCTGGAATTCTTGATTTGGTAAATTTGTGACGAATCCATTCTGTACCAATGAGAGATTCTGCACCTTTCTTCACAGTCTGAAGCAGAAAACATTTGTTATTTAGAACTCCATGTAGTGTATCCACAAGCCTTTAGGTGACAAGTGTCTGATCTAACAGTCTACAATGGCTAATGTTAAACTAGGCTATGGGCTATCTCACTGAATGGACACATTTCTTAAAAATACTAATGCAGCCGGGCGGTGGTGGCACACGCCTTTAATCCCAGCACTTGGGAGGCAGAGGCAGGCAGATTTCTGAGTTCAAGGCCAGCCTGGTCTACAGAGTGAGTTCTAGGACAGCCAGGGCTACACAGAGAAACCCTGTCTCGAAAAACCAAAAAAAAAAAAACCAAAAAAACAACAACCCCCCCCCAAAAAAAAAAACAAAAAAAAACCTAATGAACAGCAAAGCCAAACCACATGCAGTCTGGGCTGGCAACTTCCTTTAAGTTTGGAGCAGGCCTACAGAGTAAGACACTGTCTCTAAAGAAACACCACACAAAGCACAGTGCACCTAGTCCTAAGAGCACCACCAGGCCCAGCTCTCACCTCTTGACTTTACTGCCCAATCCTCCATTACTCTTGCAGTTGGACACAGGGATTCACTGCAGTCTTTCTCTTCCAGCCTTACCTGAACTACAGAGCTGACCCAAGGGAAACCTGGTCCTGCATATGCCAGAAACCCTAAGCTTCTAATCCTGCTTCCTTTGCTTACACCACTAAGATGTGAAATACACATCCTCCCAGAGAGTCAGTTTCCAAAGTACCACAAAGGAGACCATACTGAATTCATGAGCCAAATGGAAGCAGCTGACATTTCCATCCCCAGAGTCAGGAGGTGTTCTGTACTGAGACTCAGTGTATCTCTGGGTCTGTGCACAGTCTGGTCAATATGTGCACAATAGTCATCCCAATGTACTCTCTAAACACTAGGAGGAGATGCTAACACATTTCTTTTCTTCAGGAGATTGCTTATCTTCTACTTTTTCTAGGTTTATCTGACTGTGATTGAAAATGTATTCTTTTTATAATTGAAAGGTTCCTCCTAAAACTGTAACATTAAAACAGATCAAGGGCAATCAGCAGTAGCCTTTTTGTTGGCTTGGTCTACAGGAAAAGGTGTTTTGGGGTTAGAAATGTTTAGGGAAAATAGCACATAGAGCAGAAATGAACAAGGGCCAGGTGTAGCTCAGCTAGAGCGTGTGCCCAGTGCTCACAAGGCTCTGAGCTCTCGAACCACAGATGCAGCAGACCTAAACCAACTAATTTACATCAAAAGGACCTTTTAAAAAGATTAACTTGCTTTTGAGTTTTGTAATCAACAAGAGAGGAAAGAGTAAAAAAGCAAAGTCTTAAGCTGAGGATGTAGCTCAGTCGGCACAGTGCTTGCCTAGCATCCAGAAAACTGAGTTCAGTCCCAGCACTGCACAACACTGGGCATTTGGGAAGTGGAGGCGGGCAGAAGTTCAAGGTTATCCTCAGCCATACAGTGAGTTTCAGGTCAGCCCTAGCTATAAGAGAAGGCCACAGAAAGTTAAAGCTTACCTGTAGTCTGCCTGGAGGCCTCTGAAATACTGAGCGCAGAACTCCTGCCATAGGTGTGGCAATTCTCCTCTTCAGAGGCTGAGAAGTAGGAAACACACTGCGGGTCAAGCACATTACAGATGGGCACATTTCCCCTTCTGTATGGCTAAAACCACAGGTAATCATTATACATTTCAATCCTGTTTTCATCTAGTGAGCTTAGTGTCTGTGTTCATCCCACAAAACTGGAAAATGGCATTTTCTATCACCTAAAACTTGTCACGACAAGTATAAAGAATATTTGATCATTTTTGTCAGAGAAATCACGGAAAATGCAAAACTAGATGGTACTGAAGAAATTCTACCTCTCAGAATCAGAACCAAGTACCCTCTTATTTTACATATGAAGAAAATGACTTCGGGAAAGCAATCACTTTATCTAGACAGTAAGAGAGTATGAACAGACAAGTATTGGTGACTCATGCCTCTGACCCTACACTTGGGAAGCCTGGGGCAGAAAGACAAATCCTCCCTTTCAGATTCCTCATCTCCTCTCAGGAACCCTGTCAACCACTGGGTTTGGCATGTATGTATACAGGGGCTTGCTCTGTTTGTTGAGAGGATAATTACACCAGCAGCTATGAACACACCCTGTGCTCAGACAGTGATTTTAAGAGCACTCTCTTCAAAGGAGCCATTAGGAACAAGAGACAGCTGACAGTCTGCTGCAACCTGAAGAGTCAGGAAGTAGCTACTCAGAAAAGCAAACCCAAGGCAGCGTATTAAAGGAACACAGACACAACTGAAAGAACTCACAATGGTCAATGGCCATACTGGAGTGACTGTATTTAAACAAATACACAACAAAGTATCAGTTCATAACTGGAACCAAAGCAATTATGGACCAGTCCACACTCACACATATAAGTAAATGAACTGGAGCACTGCTCCCCAAGAGTGGTATACAGAAAAGCAGGGGATCACCGTTAAGGAGAACAAACTGGTAAGTAACACTACCTCTACCAGGAGATCAGGGATGGGAAACACCAATGGTGGTCAAAGTGGACAGAATTCCAGTCGGGGTTACATAGTGGGAACCTAGCACAAAACAAAAGAAAACGTTGATAGCACCTATAACTGATCCCAGGACATGTAATGAGACAACGTCCACCACAAAGCCTATACATTTAACTCCACTTAAGAGAAAAACCACCTCAGACTGAGGGTTACTGTGTGTGCTGGTTAATTTATGTCAACTTGCCATCAGCCCTGCTTGAGTTCCTGTCCTGACTTCCTTCAGTGATGGACTATGATGTGGAAGAGAGATGTGTCTCTCAAAGGGAAATAAACCCTTTCCTCCCCAACTATTTTTTTTTTTTTTTTTTTTTGGAAAACGCTTCTTTAGTATTCTTTCAAATATCTCACTTCTCAAACTGCCAAGGTCATCACAACTAGAAACCTGAGAAATTGTCCAAGAACCCAAGAGTTACAATCACCATTATGTACAATACACATCACATTGGTGTCTGAGTTGGATCCTGGAATAGGACATACGGACACCATGCAAAGCTAAAGAAATCTGCCTTAATAAAGCAAATGAAGTAAATAATGTACCAATTTGGTTCAGCAGCTGCACTGAACACTCTACACTAATATTTCATGTTAAAAGCGGAAACTGAGCAGGGAAAGGTATGGGTCCCTATACTAAGCTTTGCCACTTCTCTTGAAATCTAAAATTGGCTAAAAGTAAAAACTCATTCATTTAAAAAAAAAAAAATTAAAGCTAGAACTAGGAATATGTTTCACAGGTACAATGTTTACCTGGCATGCACGAGTTCCTGGGTTCAATACCTAGTGCGATCTTTATCGTCTCTCCATTTAACCAAGGTGGAAATCAAAGTAACCCTCGCATACCAAGCCACTGCATGTCCATGCCAACTTCCTCCACCCCATGTTCCCCCTACATGTCCTACTACTTTCCTGCTTCCTAACAGAGTAGCTGGCCTTCCACGTGACCTGGAGCCAGCCAAGCTGGAGGTCTTCTCTCCTATTTTGGCTCAAACCTTCTCTTGTCAACAAGGTCTACTTGGATCACACTGTTTCAGTCCTGAATGAGGACTACCTCCACCCAACAGTTTAACATTTACAGTCACACTACTGCTAGCACTTCTGTCCCTTGCCTTACTTCAATACTCGTGTTCTATTGTAATTGCTAGTTTACCATTTAGTAAAATGGTAAACTAAATATAGGACAGTGCCAGAAGACAAGGACTTTATATTTTGGTTTGGATCTTCTCAAGTCATAGATGTGTTTCTCAAAGCAGCTTCTGCATTCAAGATTCTCCGCTGAAATTTGACTTCAGACATAAGCAGGAGGCACCATCAAAACTGTTTTTTGTTGGTGGTAGGTTTTTGTTTGTTTGTTTGTTTTTTGGTGGGGGAAGGTAGGTACTGGGGATTGAACTTAGAGCCTTGCATACAGAACATAAGTGCTCTGAGCTGCAACTCATTTCAATACAGTAGACATTATTCTTATGTGTGCAGCTTTTGGACCTTGAAGCAATTATACTGCCATCTACTGTACAACAACTTTCCTCTGTTGCAAATACCAGGAAAATGGAGATGGAGACATGGCTCAGCAGTTATGAGCACTGGCTGCTCTTCCAGAGGTCACACATTTAATTCCCAGCAACCACATGGAAGCTTACAAATATTTTCTAACTCTAGTTCCAGGGGATCTGACTATCTTCTGGCCTCCATGCACATGGTGTAGATATGACAGGCAAAACACCCGTACACATAAAAACAAGCTGAAAAATACCATTTATCACATGGGATATATAACCTATTTTCTAATATGCTAATATATGTGTATACACAGAAAAGCAGAAGGCTGCCAAAACCATTTTTCCTCTCCTACACCTCCAACGTTTTGCTGGAGTTCTATTGTTTTGCTTTTTACAATGACTATGAAAGTAAACGGCTCTTTACCCCTAAACTACACCACCAGCTCGTAAGTGGTTCTTTAATTAATTTTCCTTTCTAAAGAGACAAGATAGATATACCTATCTATAACGAGGAGTGAACATTCCTTGAAAATATAGAACACAGAATTTCCATGCAATCAACCGAGTGAAATCAACAAATGTCTCTCCTTCCTCGAATTCCCGCCTCTTAGCCACAAAAAGCTTTAACAGGTGACAAATCAAAGCAGCCTGCAAAATCAGTCTTTAATAAACAGCAACTCCCAAAACTCAGCACTCTAAAGTCGCAACAACTTAAAATTAAGCAAGTTTTGTCTTCTTTTAAAAAAATAATAAATTTCTGACGCTTGGATGGCTCGGACCTAGATCTACACGAGTGAGACTCTCAGAGACCCGCGTCGCAGCACAACTCGAATAAAGTGACAACCTGGCTGCTTTCAGAAGCTCAAGAAATGGGTCTCCGAGATCTCCAACTCGGAACAGAAAGGAAGTCAGTCCACAACTGCAGAGAGACTCCGTGTGAAAACACACAACGTCTCCAGCTCTTACGTCTGCACTCACCGACGACCGCTGTGTCCACCCCGAAAGTCGCCGCAGCCGGAAGGAGCGGAACAGACACAGGTGGACCCAGTGCAACACTCAAACCACGCCGTTGCCATCCCGGAGCATAAGGTTCTTTGGTTCCGGGAAAGGTTTTTTGGGTCCAGGCCCACTCACAAAGCGCCAAAGAAGACAGCGCAGGCGCAGCGGCATCACGCGTGCGCTTCCAGGAAGCGCAGTGGGTCGGCGCTTGGAATTTGCTGGCGGAGCCTTGGAGTTGTCACAGTGATGGCTAAGTCCAACCTGGGACAAGATTCCGACAGCACCGCCGCAGTGGCGGTGCTAAAGCGGGCAGTGGAGCTGGATGCAGAGTCCCGGTACCAGCAGGCTCTGGTGTGTTACCAGGAGGGGATTGACATGCTCTTGCAGGTTCTGAAAGGTGAGTGAGTTTCGGTTTCCGCTTTGTCTGGGACTAAGCGAAACTTAAGAAAACGAAACTAAAACTACCAGGAAGCATTCACATTCAGGAGATATATTCTGATATTCTTCAGGACAACGGAGGTGGTGGCCTTTGCAGTAGACCGATGTTATCACTTAGGACCATAGGTCACTATTCTGAAACGTAAGAGGCATAACCAAATATAAGCTATAAGGCTTGATAGGTCTTGCGTTTGAATGAATTTTATTCTTCGTTGTTGTCAGTTTGTGACATGATTTTTCTCCTCTCTCTGTCTCTCCTGCCCCCACCTCGACTATGATCCATTGAGTTTCACTAGGATGGAAGTTTGTTTACAGGGCCATGTGCACCTTACCATACAACATCACTGAATAAATTGTCTCTCCCTCCCCCATCAATGATTATATGTATATTCATTCTCAAGATAGGGGTGCATTCCACAGCCATTTATTCTATGTGCATCAACTAGTTGTCAGTCTCTGCAGTCACTACCCAGTACTGGTGGAAGAGGCTTCTCTGGCCATGCGGACAACAGCACTGTTCTATGGGCATAAACATAATGAGGTAGAGGGCAGTTTAGCAGATACATCATGTTTATGTAATAAAACTACAGCAGTAGCATGCCCCCTAGGACCGCCACAGTCTTGATTTTTAGTCAGGTGTACAGTACCAGTTGTGATTCCCTCCGGTCAAGCAGACTTCACCTCCAATCAGAAAGCAGTTGGGTACCAAAATTACCACAATTGCGCCAGTGGGCTCATCTTGCCCAGCTGGTTGGTTTTAACAGAGTGAGTGGCTGAGTAAGGCATTCTCCCCCAGCAGCCTGTGCAGCACCATCCAACACCTTGCTACTATCCAACAAGAAGGAAGCTTTCAACCCAGTTCCAGCTTGTTCTCTCTCTGACCTGTAACCAAGGCATGTGGTGTCTTTAGCAGTAGGGTCTTATGAACGAGTTTTGATGGACATCCAAATCAGGGGCAACCCTGTATTGTTTTGGGGGACTGCACAGGTAACCCACTCCCAGCACTGTGATATTTATTTATTTGTTTATTTATTTATTTATTTATTTGTAAGTCATGTTTCTGGGAGCAGCTTTATCTATCCACAGAGAATACCCCCACTTAAAATTTAATCTTTGTTCATCATGGCTTGCTCAGCCTGCTCTCTTATAGAACCCAGACCACCAGCCCAGGGGTAGCTCTATTCACAATGGGCTAGGCCCTTCTCCATCAATCACTAATAAAGACAATGTCCTACAAGCTTGCCAGAGGCCAAACCTATGGAGGCACCCCCTCCTCAGGGTTTCTCTGTGTAGCCCCTAGCTGTCCATACTCTCTCTGTAGACCAGGGTAACCTCGAACTCAGAGATCTGTCTCCTAAGTGCTGAGATTAAAAGACATGTGCCGTAGGGCAGTGGCGGCGCACGCCTTTAATCCCAGCACTTAGGAGGCAGAGGCAGGCGGATTTCTGAGTTTGAGGCCAGCCTAGTCTACAGAGTGAGTTCCAGGACTGCTGGGGCTACACAGAGAAACCCTGTCTCAAAAAACCAAAAAAAAAAAAAAAAAAAAAAAAAAAAAAAAAAAAAAAAAAAAAAAAAAAAAAAAGAAAGAAAGACATGTACCATAATGCTCAGCTAGGCATTTTCGTAATTGAGGTCCCCTCCTCTCAGATGATTTAGGCATATATCAAGTTGACATAGAACTATCCAGCACTTACCAAATATCAGTATTGTCAGTGTTAGCTAGTGCTCTCCTCCCCGGGCATGGCAGCTAGTTTTATGTCAACTTGAACCAAGCTAGATTTATCTGAAAGGCAAGAACCTCAATTGAGAAAATGCTCCTGTAAGATCCGTGATTAGCGATGAAATGCCACAGTGTATATCTCTGGAGGTGAGAGAACAATTTGGCAGAGTCATTTCTCATTGCCATTTGTGTCCCAGGGATGGAATTCAGGATTTCAGAATTAGAGGCAAGCACCGTAACCTGCTGTCTTAGTTAGGGTTTTATTGCAGTGGACAGACACCATGACCAAGGCAACTCTTATAAAGGACAACATTTAATTGGGGCTGGCTTATAGGTTCAGAGTTCAGTTTATTATCATCAAGGCAGGAGCATGGCAGCATCCAGGAAGTCATGGTGCTAGAGGAGCTGAGAGTTCTACATCTTCGTCTGAAGGCTGCTAGTGGAAGACTGACTTCCAGGCAGTTAGGACTAGGGTATTAAAGCCCACTCCCATAGTGACACACCTACTCCAACAAGGCCACGCCTACACCAACAAAGGCACACCTCTAAATAGTGTCACTCCTCAGACCAAGTTTATACAAACCATCTCACCTGCCATACTATCTTGCTGGCCCCTGTATTGTGCTTCTGTAACAGCTGTTTGTGGGAGATAACTGGCAATATAGGGGAACTGCGTCAATCCTTTGCAGAGGCCGGTACCTCAGTGACCCTTCTCCACTCAGAGGCTCTCTGCTTCTTAGTGTTGTCACACAGGACCCAGCTTCCTGTTTATGAACCTTTGAAGGAGGGGGCACACTTAAACCATATCCAAGAGAAGAGAGGAGATGTTCATTTGTTCAGAGGAAATACAGAAAGGATGAAGCCAGTAACGAATGAGAATGATTACACCTAAAGCATCATGGGTGAGGAAGGGGTAGGAAGGAGGAAGAAAGGAGGGGGGGAGAATCAAGAATGAGGGACAGCATTCTGAGCTCCTCAGCTGAAGAGCGGAAGGAGGAGGGAGATCCAGCTCTGGGGATATAGCTCAGTTGGCTGAATGTTTATATAGACTGCACAGAGCCTACTCTAAGGACTATATAAAACTGGGCATGGTGTTGGACACCTATACATTCCAGCACTTGGGAGATCAGAGGTTCAAGGTCATTCTTGGCTGCTTGCCTAATTTGAAGTCATGCTGGGCTACATGAAATCCTGTCTTTAGGGGAGGGGAAAAAAGCAGGAAGAAGAACAAAAAAAGGTAATTCCAGTAGCATTTGAGCATCGCATGCTGGCTGGTAAATTTTTTTTCTCGCACAGGTATGGGGTAGGAATCCTGAAACTTCCTTATGTGTACCCTATAATTAAGTGAAGAAAATATTTCTAAGTGGTCAAGTTATAAGGAAGGAAACGGGGAAGGCTGGAATGAACTTTACTGGGTCAAAGTTTGTAGGCAGCCGCTTGGACGATAAAATCCAAGATGGTGCCAGTTCCTAATACACTATAGCAATAGATGATTCCACTGCGCATGCGCCCCTCCCGAACGGGTGTATGCTGCGCATGCGCCAGAAGAAGAAGAAGCAGCAGCAGCAGCAACATCAAGAAGAGCCAAGAAGAGCCAAGACACCAAGAAGAGCCGTGCCATCAAGAAGAGCTGTAACACTTAGGAACCTAGGAGAGCTGTAATACCTAGGTACCTTAAAGAGCTGTAACACAAAAAGGAATTTCCTGAGTAAACCGTCGAGAGAAGTCTCGGTATTCTGTCGTCATTGCTGCTGGTGGGCAGCAGAGGCGCAGAATACAAAAATTGTCAGCATAACTCATGCTTTAAGATGCCAATGCAGTCAGATAGAAACAGAAATACTTTATAAAGTGTGCAAGCCTACATGGACTTCTAGCTGGTTGCCTGAGAGAGCCTAGAAGCCATGGTAGGATTGTCTTTATAAAACTACTCTTCTATAAAAAGACACGGGTTTCTGAAAACCGATTGGTCGCACAAGGATGGAACAAGAAATACAAAGATGAGTTTAAAACATGTCACATCAAAAGTAAAAGAGTGCCAGGCCTCCTGGCACAGTCTGTAATCCCAGCACCATGGAGCCTGAGATAGGAAGATCACAAGTGTGAGGCCAGCACAGGCTAAGCAGTTCCAGTCCAGCCTGGGATACATACAGAGGGTGATCCTGTCTTGAAACAACAACTAACTTGCAAAACCTAAGAGTGAGAAAAATTCAAAAGGGAACAGCCCATGTTGAAAGAAGCACTGTAGCTCTGGATTGCACACCACAGGTTAAGACCAGTGCCCACCCATCAGCAGATGGAACATGAGGGTTACAAGGTACTCTCCTACAGAGGAATGGGTAGTGATGACTAGAGAGATGTAAACTAACCCTTGTTATAATCAGTGACAAAACACAACACGCATGAATCCACCAAGAGTGGCATTTGGCTTCTCTAATATTTTTGTCCTGAATGCATAAATTCACTTTACTCATGAGAAGACAGCAGACAACTCAAACTAACACGCATTCTGCAACTAAGGTTTGTAGAAGGGTTCACCTTATAGCTTATCTGCTTGTTTTACCTTGGATATGTAGCATGAATTAATTCAGAGGCCTGGGCATCTTGCTCAGTGATAACTCACGTTACCTATTTATTATCTTATCGTGATTATCCATTAGGCTCTGGATTCAATCACTGATACCACACACACACACACACACACACACATATCAACACAAGATGTTTAAAAAAATGAAATTAAAAACTAATTAGGAAACTATGAATAATGTCAAAGGAAGAAGGGAAGCAGATGTGGTTGGGGGTTGGGCAGGGTAAACTTTATTGATAATGTATTGTAGAATAGGGCAGGGTAAGCTTTATTGATTTTTTTTTTTTTTTTTTTTGGTGGCTGGGAAAATGATTGAGCATTAACTATAATGTGGAGGCCTAAAAGAAAAGCTGGTTATTTGATAAAATGGTAGTTTAACTATTTAGACTTCCCAACGTGTGGCTCTTCAGGAAGAGGTGAGCAGTGTTGAAGCAGTGCTCCTAACCTGAGCTGTTTCATGTGCTCCCGCACACTGAGTCTCAACACATTGTAGAGGGTAGGGAATTTGTGGAAAACCTGACAAATTGCTGAACTAAATAGAAAAGCTGTTTTGAAACTTGAGAAAAATCCCTGTTCTTTTTTTCCCAATTCATAGGCACCAAAGAATCAAGTAAAAGAAGTGTTCTCAGAACGAAAATCTCCGGCTACATGGATAGAGCAGAAAATATAAAGAAGTACTTAGATCAAGAAAAAGAAGGTAAAAGGCTCTGTTTTGCAACGTGACATGGGGTGGGGCTTAGAGTTGGGGGTGGGGCTTAGAGTTGGAGGTGCCCCTTGAAGCCCTGGATTCAAAGATGCTGCCTGTTGGAGCTCAGTGTGGTCTGGGTAATTTCACTTGTACCTGGGAGTTTCGTGGGATTGCTCTGTTTCCTTATCCCTCATACAGAAGTTGTTCTTAACAGTGTCTGGTTTTCATTTTGGGACTTGGAGATTCAGTTATCCTTTGAGCATGTGAGGAAAACTTGGCCATTTTGAAGGTATCTGTAGATCATTAGGAAGTGTATATATGGACCTCAATTTAAGAATATTGTAGACGAGTTCTGAATGTGGATTCTGGATCTATATTTACTTTTATGAAAAATGAGAATTGTTAGACAGCTAAGGGAACTCCAGTGGCTTCTCGTGAATCAAAGCATTTCAAGTGATATATATTCTGAGTGGTTAGAGGTGAGGTAGGTATTCTTCTGGACCTGTTGTGAGTTCCCGGCTCAAGAGCAGCTGTGTAGGTGGGTGTGGCCACCTCTGACTTTGCACTTTGCTTTTGCTCATTCAGATTTACTCGGCCCACATGAACAAACCTGCCACTCTGCTTTCGTGGTGGCTTGTTTTTTTCTTTCTTTCATTTTACACAGTCTCCTAAGAACTTCACTTCACACAGTGTGAACCACTAAAAGTCTGCTTAAAACCCTCTGTGGCTTTCAACTTCTGGAAATAAAACTCCATAAAAAAAATTAAAAAAAAAAACAAACCCTCTGTGGCACCACGCTCAGCATGTGTAGTGCCCCAGATTCAATCCCCAGTACCAAAGGCAAGCAGACAAACAAGCAAGGAAACAAAATAAACCTTAAAGCCAAAACAAGCCAACAAACAGAGAAGTAAGTAAATAAGTAAATAAAAATACAACCAGGCTGTGGTGGTATACACCTGTAGTCTCAGTACTTGGGAGGTGGAGGAAAAGGGATTAGGAATTTAAGGTCACCCTCAGCTACATAAGGAGTTTGTGCCCAGCCTGGGCTACATTTGACCCTGTCTTCAAAACAAAGTCTTAAAGAGATGCTCTTACAGTGCTAGGATCTTCTAGTCTCCATGGCGCTGTTTATGCTTAACGCTCACATTAGCCATGAGAGTATGAGAAATGGCCAGCCTGGAGGGAAGGAAGGTGGATACGGCTGGATATATATGTCTTGTTCTGCCCACTGTGACAGGGTCTAAGCCACACCTTGGTACAATCAGTTCTTGTATTAGTTAGGGTTTCCATCGCTGTGAACAGATACTATGACCAAGGCAACTCTTTTTTTTTTAAACATTTTTTAAAGATTTATTTATATTTATTTTATATGAATACATTGTAGCTTGTCTTCAGACACCCCAGAAGAGGGCATCGGATCCGATTATAGATGGTTGTGAGCCACCATGTGGTTGCTGGGATTTGAACTCAGGACCCCTGGAAGAGCAGTCTGTGCTCTTAACCACTAGCCATCTCTCCAGCCCCCCATGGCAGTTCTTATAAGGACGACATTTAATTGGGGCTGGCTTACAGGTTCAGAGGTTCAGTCTATTACCGTCAAGGTGGGAGCATGGTAGCATCCAGGCAGGCATGGTGCAGGAGGAACTGGTTCCAAAGGGGGCCAAAAAAAAGGCTGGCATCGTCCGGCAGCTAGGAGGAAGGTCTCAAAGTCCACACCCATAGTGACATACCTACTCCAACAAGGCCACACCTCTTAATAGTGCCACTCCCTGGACCACGCACATGCAAACCACCACAGTCCTCTTTTTTTTTTTTTTTTTGGTTTGGTTTTTCGAGACAGGGTTTCTCTGTGCAGCTCGGACTATCCTGGAACTCACTCTGTAGACCAGGCTTGAACTCAGAGATTCACTTGCCTCTGCCTCCTGAGTGCTGGGATTAAAGGTGTGGACCATCACTGCCTGGCTCTTTTGAAAGCTTTTTCCAAGTAACCCCTTGTGGGCTGGAGAGATGGCTCAGCAGGGCACTGGCTGCTTTTGCAGAGGAGCCCCAGGTTCAGTTCCCAGCACCCACATGGCAACTCACAACCATTCTTAACTCTGATTCTGAGGAATCTAAGGCTGTGTTCTGACTTATGTAGGCACTGCATATATGTGGTGCAAATGCATACATGCAGGCAAGACATTTATAGGCATAAGATAATTTTTTTTAATTTTAAACAAGAAAAAATTTAATTTAAATAAAAAAATTTAAATTTAAAAAAGGATGGACCCCCCTTTTTTTTGTTTTGTTTTGTTTTTTGTTTTTCGAGACAGGGTTTCTCTGTGTAGCCCTGGCTGTCCTGGAACTCACTCTGTAGACCAGGCTGGCCTCGAACTCAGAAATCTGCCTGCCTCTGCCTCCCAAGTTCTGGGATTAAAGGCATGCACCACTACTGCCCAGCTGAACCCCTTTTCTTAGCCTCTGTGAAGACAAGAATCTTTGGAATAGTATTTTTTCTTTTTCCCTATGAGTATGAAACATTTTGCATTGTGCAGTCTAGAGTAGGCATGTGACAGCTTTTTTGAGTCAGTAAGTTTAAAAGATCGTAACTTATCCTGATTGTTCCCTGTGTGCAACATAACTGTGTATAAAGAAAGTGCTCATGGGCCCTGGTGAGGTGGTCCAATGGGTAGAACCTCCGGCCAACAAATGTAAAGACCAGAGTTAAATCCCTGGGAACCCACATGCATTTTCCCCCCGCACGAAAGATTAAAGATGTAACTTTTTAAAGTGGTCACTGGTCACGTTACTGTAGCTTGTGTTTTGCAGATGGAAAATATCACAAGCAAATTAAAATAGAAGAGAATGCAACTGGTTTCAGTTACGAGTCACTCTTTAGAGAATATCTACACGAGACAGTTACAGAAGTTTGGATAGAAGACCCTTATATTAGACAGACTCATCAGGTCAGTAGTTTACTAGGATATAATGAAATGTAACTTTAAATGTACAGTCATCTGCCCGTGTTTATATGTTTCCTTCCCATGGATTCAGTGGAGGATCAGAAACACAGGTAAAAGTTCCATCTGTACTGAACACATACAAACATGACAAGACAGTGGTAGTGCATGTTTACATTGTGTTAGCTATCATGTAGCCTAGAGGTGATTCAAAGGGCCCCGGAGGAGGGGTGTGGGTTCTGAGCTGATACTACATCGCTTAAAATAAGGGATGGAACCATTTGTGGGTATCTTAGTATCTGGCTAGGGAAGGGTATCCGAGAATCAGTTCTTTTAAATAGTTTTATTAGACATTGGTGTTTCCTTCAGGGTACAGTGCTTATAAAGTACAGTGATTTTATTTTGCTCCCTGTGCACAATGCCCAGTAATTTACTGTAGCAGCTTAAATTTAAAACTTCTATGTAGCTTGCTCTATTTGGGTCCCTCACGTGTTTCCCTGTGGAACAGTGCTTCACCTTTACTGGAATTATTTTAATCCACCTCTTCGGTGGTGAGCCCTGAAGAACACCACCAGATGGAGGAGCTTCTCCACCAGGGAGGCCTCCAGGCATTCCTCCAGGCGTGCCACCAGCTCTGGGACAGCTTGGAAATGATGGGACTGCAGGCTTTCTCCAGTTCTTTCTGCTGGCGTTCAGATTCTTCCTTCTCTGCAGTCTGGTTTTGATCCAGCCAGCTGGTGATTGTAGAATCAGTTCTTGCTGGAAAACTGGAGCGAGTACTAATCCATCCTAATGCCTTTCAGCTCTATAACTTCCTCCGGTTTTGTGAGATGCTGATTAAGAAGCCATGTAAAGTAAGGACTATTCACCTTCTCACCTCTGGGGATAAAGTAGGTATCTGAAATGCCTCATTCTTTCTTAACTTACTGCGTCAGTTACAGGAGACCTGATCTGGCACTTCATGCCAAGCATAGACTGTCTTAAGAAAAAGGCTATTGATTTGAGAGTGTTGACCTCGTATTTGGCCATTTTGCTGAACTCTATGAATTTGAGTTTGTCGGTGTGGTCTCCGTGACCCTCCAGTCTGCACCAGTGACTGTTCTGTCCTTTACTCCATGCGCCTGGGGTTAGACTGTGGCTGTGTCTTTCTTGATTTTGCCTTGAGTAGAAGTGTATCTGAAGAATTATACTTTCCAGGGTTAGTCTAAGCAGTAGGCTGTCCCACATGGGTAACTGAGCATCATTACTAAGATACATTTAAGAAGCTGAGCATCATGCCACATGCCTGTGCTCCTAGCAACGGAGAGGCAGAGGTAGGAGGGGGTTGTGTGATATTCTCAATTGTTTAATTGTTTGTATAGAAAACAATATAAAAAGAAAAGAATTGCTCATCTGCCAGTTGCTTCTTCAAGACAGCAATATTGAAATCGATATAAATCTTTTCAGTTTAATCTCTGAAGTATTTATTGTATAGCTCATGGATAGTGTAACTTAATAATAGAGGCAGTAAATTATGTTTTCATGTTATCTATAGGGTTTTGTGAGCACACAGCAAAGTAGTGGCCTGGAAGAAATAAAGGAGTCCCTCAGGAGTCACAACGTGGTGTTGGAAATAGACTACTCTTCATCTATACATGACCGAGAAATTAGGTTAGTGTATGATGGTCTACTTTTTTCGTAGCTGAGATATACTTTAAAAGTTCTACTGTAATATAATTATATACATGTATTTAAATATCCAAGTCAAGTTCAAATTTAGTAACTGGACACTGCACACTGGAGAAAAAAAAAACTTGGTTTACTTCTTAGAGTGAGTTAATTCCTAGTCAAGTAATATTTACAGGTTCTATGTCATGTGGGAAGGAGTTCTGAGTTCTGTGCAGACCTTAGCCACTGTTATGAGAGGAGATAATTCCTCTCCTACTGAAATTATCGTTTACCTGGTGTGGCTTTGGTGGTGTGTTCTAGTAGTGTACTGCCGATCTGGAAATGTATGCACAGCTTCTTAGTGGTCCTTCCTTCCTTTTAGTGTAGTAGATTTCATAGGACACTGCAGAGAGAACCTGTTTCTAATGAAAAGTCAATTGGAAGCTAAATATGTAAAGTGGATGGCGATGTTGCTGGTGTTGGAGCAGAGGTCAGCGTCTGGGCTGCCATTGGCATCCCAGTCCCCATCTCTGTTCTGCATAATGTCACTGTGGTAGTCAGGGTTCTCTAGAGGGACTATGTATATGTATATGTATATGTATATGTATATGTATATGTATATGTATATGTATATGTATATGTATATGTAAAGGGGATTTGTTAGAATGGCTTACAGGCTGTGGTCCAGCTAGTCCAACAATGGCTGTTTACCAACCAAAGATTCAAGAACCCAGAGTTGTTCAGCCCATGAGGGCTGGAAGTTCCAGCTGGTCTTCAGTATACACTGGAATCCTGAAGAAGTAGAGCCTTCTAATGCCAGTGAAAGAGTAGACTTGCTAGCAAGGTGAGAGCCAGTAGGCAAAAAGCAGGCTTCCTTCTTCCGTGACCTTTATATAGGCTACCAGCAGAAGGTGTGGCCCAGATTAAAGGCAGATCTTCCCGCTCAAAAGGTTGTGAATTAGAAATGGGTCTTCATACATCAAATAGTTTAACTAAAGACAAAAAAAATCCCTTACAGGTGTGCACAGCCATTTGAGCTTTAGTTAGTTCCAGAAGTTATCAAGTTGAAAACCAGAATAGCCTTCACAGGTACCTTTGAAAGGTCACCACACCCTTCCTGAAAGTCCTTTGCAAGCCACTTTTTAGTGGAGAGTGTGGGCAAGCTGAAATTCAAAAGTGGCTTTCTGTTTACTAGTCAAGTTCTTTCTCCCCTAACCAGGTTAGCAGATGGTGTTCAGTGCTCCTTTTGTTTTTCTTAGATGCAGCTCTGGACTAACCCGAGTTTGATTCCACTCACGCTTTTCTTGGTTTAGGGGGAGATCTTGTTGATTCTTAACCAACTCTGTCTTTAAAAACTGTCTGACTCAAATGACTTGAATATAATACTGTACACTCATTTCAACAGGTTCAACAACGGATGGGTGATTAAAATAGGAAGGGGCCTTGATTATTTCAAGAAACCACAGGTAGGCTATGACTGTATGATTCCGTGTGAGCACTGTTTCTGATTTGGCTTTATGAGTACGTGTGAGCAGTGTTTTCTTACTTGTTCTGATGGACTCCTGGGCTTTTAGCCTCCAGAGAGGCTGGCACTGTAGGTGGAACATCATGCTTGCCTTTCTGTGTGAGTCGCTTTTAACAGTCCTCTTTTTTTTTCTCTATAGGGTCATTTTTCTCTTGGATATTGTGACCTGGACCTGAGACCATGTCATGAAACAACGGTGGACATTTTTCACAACAAGCACACGAAAAAAATATGATGTGTAATGACCTAAGTATCCATTTCTGCCGAAGGTGACCTCAGCCCGCTTTCTGTTGCTAGAACTGAACACTACACACTGGATGATGTGTAAAGGATAGAGGCTTGGGCTTTGGTATCCGGAGAGGATCTTCCTTCTGCATCCCACAGGGCATAATGCAAAAAAGATGGAGCACGCTTGTGAGGCAGAGCTGGACACCTCCGAGGTTTCCCCTCTTAACCCAGCTGTACTAGGGACCAAGATTCTAACTCATGAACTTCTGGGGGCACAGTCAAATTAGAGCAAGCAAATATTGGGTTTGTTTCTCCTTTTTATTTACTCTGAACATATTTTTATAATGTATGAATTTAACAATAAATATTTATACATTTCTACTAATTTCTGGATCCACACTCATCTGTAAATATGCTGTTTGGCAGATTCACAGTGTTTCCTTTTAAGTCATGGGCTTAACTGAAGGATTTTACCAAGTTGTTTGATTGTTGGAAGGTAGCTCAGCAAGTATTGCACAGCTGTTCCTCGGAAAACCGGATGATAGTCTTGCTCCTAGGAATTTAGTGTTCCTAAACGAAAATCATAGATTACAGTGCTTGTAAGAGATGTATGGGGGCTGGAGAAATGGCTCAGTGGTTAAGAGTACTGAATGCTCTTCCAGAGGTCCTGAGTTCATTCCCAGCAACCCTATGGTGGCTCACAATCATCTCTAATGGGATCAGATGCCCTTTTCTGGTGTGTCTGAAGACAGCTACAGTGTACTCATATATACATAAAATAAATAAATCTTTAAGAGAGAAAGAGGGGGGCATGGGCTGAGGGCCTAATCATGAGAAAAAAAAATGTACATGTGGCTGAAGTTGTAGCTCGAAGTATAGCACTTCGGAGTACAGCACTTAACTAGCATGTGCTAGGTCCTGGCTTCCATCTCTGGCACCATAAACAAGCACAGTGGTTTCAGTTAAAATAGTTGTCAGCCATGGTTGTAATCCAGCACCTGGGAGGTAGAGGCTGGTGGATCCTGAGTTCAGGGTCATTCTAGACTATCTATCATATATATATATATATATATATATATATATATATATATATACTGGCTTGAAGCCAATCTGGACTGGATGATACCCTGCCTCCAAACACAACAAAAAATGATAGCCTTTGGGAGATGTTCTCTGACTCTCAAATGTCCAGCATCACCAAGCTCCGTAAAGTCACTTAGCCTGTCCAGTTATCCTCATGTAACTGTCCTGGCAGGACCCAGAGGTACTCTGATAGACTACTTGTTCCCCTCCTGGGGCTACAGACACCTGCTGCAGTGATGGCCCTGGTACATTGGCATTTCCTCAGGAACCTGGTGCTGGGAGAAGACTTGAAGGGTGGTACCAGCCAGAGGAGAAACTAGTCACCGAGGAAGAAATTCCTTCCACATGGTTCTGACAATTCAGTCAACCCCCACACATGCACACCTGCCTGGACCTGAGCCTGAAACCTAGTCGACAAGGAGCCAATGACACACATTCCCAGCAGCTGCTACTGCCCTGCTTTTTATTTTGCATGAACAAAAGTTCTTGGAGGAACTGGCTTTGCATTTCCTCACTGTTCATGCTTGTCAGTGAGGTCATTAAGGTTGGGAGTAACCTTTGTACCACTTCACCCCATGGGCACTTTGGTTTTTAAGACTGGGTTTTCACGCTGTAGCAAAGGCTGGTCTCTGGATAGCACTTTTTCTGCTTCAACCCTTGAGTGCTTAGACTCAGATGCATGCTATTACACCCAGCTCCTAATGGGCACTCTTTAAATTTATGCTTAAGTTATCTATAGGATGAAATTTAAAACTGGCAGTTTTTTCCTAACCTGGCTAGCTCCGATAATGAGTCGGAGATCTAGTCCCCAAGTTACTTGTATTTAGTCTCTCCTTGGTTCTCTTTGCTGTAGCTGACTGTACTCGTGGAGAACTCCCTTAGCAATTCCTCCTGATTGCTGACTTTCTCCCTGGAGACCCCCTAGCCCCATCAGTAGTTCAGCCTTCCTATCTCCTCTGCCCAGTCATTGGCTGTTTACCTTTTTATTAACCAATAAGAGATAATTGAGGAGCATTCTTTGCATGACATTGATAAAGAAGATTCTTCGATATTCATGAGAATTTAATATACTGTGAAGTGCCTAGCAGTGCTGTAGGAGCAAAATGGATTAGTTTGTAGAGTTAAGAAGCAGCTAACAGGCTGGGCGGTGGTGGCTCATGCCTTTAATCCCAGCACTTGGGAGGCAGAGGCAGGTGGATTTCTGAGTTCAAGGCCAGCCTGGTCTACAGAGTGATTTCCAGGACAGCCAGGGATACATAGAGAACCATGTCTCCAAACAAACAAACAAACAAACAAAAACAAAACAAAAAGAAGCAGCTAACAGTGATGGTACATGATGAAAAAGTTTACAATGTGAAAACTTGGAAAAGTAAAAATATGTAGAATGGGATCTCAGTTTGGGGAAAAGGATATGCTGACTGACTCTGGTTAAAGACCCAATAGAAAAGCCAGATGTAAGGCAATACATTTATGAATCATTGGTCATGGGGGTGCACAGCTTAAATCCTAGTACTCAGGAGTTAGAAGCATGCAGATCTCGGAGTCTGAGGCCATCCTGGTCTAAATACCAGGTTCTACACTGATGAGGGCTGCATGTTGACACCGTGTACTGAGTAGTTTTATGTCAACTGGACACAAGCCATAATCATTTTGGAAGAAGGAACCTTAATTGAGAAAAATGTCCCTCCCCCACGTCCCCAGATGGACTGTAGACAAGTGTGGTGTACTTTCTTGAGTTATGGTTGATGAGGGCCCAGCTCACTGTGGGCAGAGCCACCACTGGGCTGCTGGTCCTGAGGACTATAAGAGAGCAGGCTAGGCAAGCCAATGAGCAGCAGCCTCCCTGCAAGGCCTCTACATCAGTTTTTAACCTCGAATTCCTGACTTCCTTCAGGGATGGACTGTGGTGTGGAACTGCAAGATGAAATAAACCCTTTCCTCCCCAAGTTGCTTTTGGTTGTCATGTTTTATCACAGCTACAGAAACTCTAACACCCCATTTTTTTTTTAAAACAAAACAACAATACCCCCGCCCACCAATGGTACAAGCAGGAGAGAACAAAATCCAGGTAGAGAGACAGCCTTAAGGAAAAGGACAGTTTCTTCTCTGAACTTTAATGAGAGGAGAAATGAAAGAAGACGAGGCTCTGAAAGGCTCATTTCTGAGGACCAAAACTCTTAACAGATTATCAGTCAAAGTTTGTGACAAAAGCTGAGGAGTGGAAAGTAGGAACAGGCTACCTCAAGACCAAAACAGGTTGAAACAGATATCCCTATTTCCTTTTTGAAGATTTATTTATTTTATGTGTATGAGTACACTGTAGCTGTACAGATGGCCGTGAGCCATCATGTGGTTGCTGGGAATTGAACTCAGGACGGCCCCGCTCGCTCTGGTGTGTAATTCACTGTAGCTGTCTTCAGACATACCAGAGAGGGCGTCAGATCTCATTACAGGAGGTTGTGAGCCACCATGTCGTTGCTGGGAATTGAACTCAGGACCTTCGAAAGAGCAGTCAGCTCTCTAACCCATCTCGCCCCCTATTTCTTTTTTTAAAAAGACATAAAGTAAATTGTAATTTAAAGTTTTTTCTCACTGAAAGTGCCAGTGTAAACAAAGTTATTAGAGTCACATTATTCCCCTGATTTTTTCACACAGAATGTTCCATTTACTCTGTAAGTGATGGTCGTCCGGACATGTTCTCAGTAATATATTTGTTAGTAGGGTGGTTTCAATGGGGCAGAATTTGCTGCCAATGAAACTTGAGTTTAATTTGTCACCTATTTCCAGTGGCAGCCAGTGATCGGGTGCCTTTATATCGCAGGTTTCGATTCGTCCGTTCTTTACATCCATGAACACTTGGATTTCCAAATGCGCCTGCTCATACGGCACATGAAACGTGGTGTCCACGGTAAACTTAGGAGTCCTGCCGTATACCCACTCCCAACTTTGCAGTTCCTTGACTTTGCTGTTTATTCCAGGAAACATCGTCTCATCTGCAGGGTTTATTAGGTTAACGTGATCATCAATTTGATGATGGGCCGCGTACTCTGCAGCCACAGCACTCATCAGAACTTCACAGGTCAGTGTGGAATCTCTTTCCAGAAGGTTTTTGACGGTGGCAGGGATGCTTGGAGTGGCGTTGCTCTTTATCCCGCGGTATGGGCTCCTCAGCGAGGAAGACAGAGCTGTCCTGTTGGTGCTACATAACAAGGTGCAGTGGTGGTACGCGGCAGTCCGGCCGATCTTTGATGCAGTTCCTGAGATTTTAAACTGCCCATCGAGTAACAAGTCAAATTTTTTCGTAGGCTGCACGTCCAGCTGGGGTTGGACAGCATTCAGAGCTCTCACGATTAGTTTCAGATTTTCCATTCTGTCATACTTGGTTTTGGTGGTAAAGAAGGTGAAGTTGATGTTACCCATGTCATGGTACACTGTTCCTCCTCCACTCTTCCTCCGAGCCAGTTTTATTCCTTCCTGTCTCATCAGAGGGAGGTTACATTCCTGCCATGGATTCTGATGCCTACCGATGACGACAGAAGGAAAATTTCTCCAAAGGAAAAGAATCGGCTTGCCTTCTAGATGTATGTGGTCGTGGATCCAGTCTTCTATAGCCAGATTTTCATACACATCATTGGAGAGCGACTGTAAAATGAGCCCATGTGTGGGTGGGCTTTTAAAGCCAGCCGTTGGGACCTTGTGCTGACAAAGTAATCGGAAGCAATTCTTCATTGAAAATGGAATTAGCATGCTTTTAAAAAACAAGACAAAAGAAGATAAGTTCATTCAATAAAAAAAAAGAAAATTATATTCTTTAGCTATTTGGTAATTATACAAAATTTATCAAAGGGTCCAGACCTTATTTTCATCTTTACCCTTCGTCTTTGACAGCTCTTTAATAGAGTGACCAAAGGAAATCAATGAAGATAAACTTCAGATAATTTCAACTAAACTGAAGTAAATGGTATGGAGTAAACACATTAAGTAATGTACAGCAAAGCCAAATAAACTATTTTGAATTCACAATTCATTTTCATTGAGAAAAAATAAATTAGCAAAAAAAAAAAAATAAAAAATAAAACAAAAAAAAACCCAGAAAAATGAAAGAATCCAGAATCCTACCACCTAGAGATAATTAACATTTTAGTATAAATAACCATTTTCGCTTCTGTTCATGTGTACACACCTTTACACACACGTATTTCCCTTGAAAGTGTAATGGTACTGTTATTTCAATCATTTTCTGCTCCCTGAGATGGGACTTCACTATGCTGTCCATCTGACCTTGAATCCCTGGGTTCAAATAGTCTTTTTGCCCTAGCTTCAACTAGAATATAGACATACACTGCCTTTCTGGCTTTAACGTATTATTAAATTTATTTTTAGTCTGAGTGTGTGTATGTGTGTGTGTTTGTGCAAGCACACATTTGTGCATGCACAGGTCAGAGGTCTTTATGTCCAGAAGTCCTCTTCTCTCATTCTCTACAATATTCTTTGAGGCAGAGTCTCTTACTCAACCTGAAGCTTAGTGATTGTGGAGGCTCACTGGCCAAAGGTCCTCTTCCTGGGTGATCCGAGGGAGAAACATTGAGGAATAGGTTTCACGACGTCTTGGATACTAATAAACTAGAATGTGTCCATTGCAGTTGGGATTTGAAAAAGACCTTGTGACATCCTCTCCTAAGGTATGTTAACATTACAGGTGGTGGTGGTGCACACATTTAATCCCAGCACTTGGGAGGCAGAGGCAGGTGGATTTCTGAGTTCGAGGCCAGCCTGGTCTACAGAGTGAGTTCCAGGACATCCAGGGCTATACAGAGAAACCCTGTCTTGAAAAAACCAAAAAAAAAAAAAAAAAACCAACCATATATAGAGGTTAAGGTAAAATAGTTGCTTTTACATTTTAATGCTTGCCTTGCAACTAACTGAATAGCTTTAGACCAGTAGTTAAATCTCTATCTGATCCAATTGCCTTTAATTGAATTCAAGAGCACAAGACATGAACTGAAATAATTGTGATTACAGGGTCTTCTCTTCCAATCCATTTTTTTTTTTTTGTGACAGTTTAACATGTCTTCTTTCGAGTGTACAAGGATTCCTAAAAGATATGTCAAACTGGGATTTACCTTGATACATTAACTATGGTCCACAATTAATCAGCCAAAACTGCTGACAAATTCTGCATTTACAATAAGGCATGCTTTGTCCTTGGCAGTGAGGATTCATCAGTGAACTACATAAAGGTGATAAGAGTGACAGGGAAGGAAAACACATTGCCAGAATAGAGAACACTGGAAATCTGAGTCATGTTTAAATAGGACTTTTAATCTAGGCCTCATTAAAATAGTTGCATATGAGTCAAGATTAAGCAGTTAGACTAAATGATTACAATGTGTCACAAATTATTTTAGTTAGCAGAACACATAATCTCCCCACCCCCAGACAGGGTGTGTGTATAGCCCTGGATGTCCTGAAAGTACCTCTGTAGACCAGGCTGACCTTGATCTCATAGAGATCCACTTGCCTCTGCTTCTGGGTTGAAGGCCTGCACATACACCCTCTGAGACAGTGTTTCTCTTCTGTAGCTGACTGAGTCCTGACTAAATGAAACAGTCTAGCTTTTGAAAGCCTGGTACAACTCTGCTTCTACAAAATCACTTTGCATAGTGCACCACACTCATATTTTACTTTTCTAGAAAAAAAAGTTTTTTTTGTTGTTTTTGTTTGTTTGTTTGTTTGTTTTTTCGAGACAGGGTTTCTCTGTGTAGCCTTGGCTATCCTGGAACTCACTCTGTAGACCAAGCTGGCCTCGAACTCAGAAATCCGCCTGCCTCTGCCTCCCAAGTGCTGGGATTAAAGGCGTGAGCCACCACCGCCCGGCGAAAAATTTTTTATACAATGTATTTTGATCACGTTCCTTCCCTTCCCCATTTTCTCAGATCCCACCACCTCCCAACTTTATGTACTTTCTTTAAAAACCTGCCGGGCGGTGGTGGCCCAACGCTTTTAATCCCTGCACTTGGGAGGCAGATTTCTGAGTTCGAGGCCAGCCTGGTCTACAGAGTGAGTTCCAGGACAGCCAGGGCTACTCAGAGAAACCCTGTCTTGAAAAAACAAAGAAAAAAAAAAAGCAAAAAACTATGAAAACTAAAGTCAAAATAAGTAAAAGATCAACGAGACAAAAAAAAAAAAAAGCCCAAATAAAAGGAACAAAAATTTCATTAAACAAACAAACAAACGTGGAGTTTGTTTTGTATAGGCCACCTACTCCTCGGTATGGCGCCTGGTCTGGGATGTGGTTGATACACCCAACTAAACTCTATTTTAAAGGCTTTAGCTGAGCAAGGGATGGAACTGGCTCAGTCTAGGTTTGAACGGTACCGCCGAGCAATCCACCCCCAGCTCTCTGCTTTCATCTTCATTGCTGGTGTTATAATTTTTTTCTCAGGAGGCTCTTAGTTCCATGTTCTGGGAGACACTTCTGCACTGCCCACACGTGTTTCTCCCTGACAGAGAGCAAAGCAAGACCAAACTACAGACCCACCTTCCTCACAAGGCTTTACCGAAACTATTCGCTACCCTCCTAACAATGCGATCCTAGCCTGGAAGTGATTATGAACTGAAGCAAGTTTTACTCTTCCTGAGCAGGCACGCGACTAGCACTGAATGTCTTGTTTAGTTTACCCTCCGCCGTATTAGAAATCAGCTGTTCCTAATCATGAAATTACGGCGTCCGGAGCACCAGTGTAATCTGCAGTTTTCAGTATCAGCAAGAGGGGCCCAAGGCACGCACGCGTGCTCTCCGCACCACCCACTCCTGCTCCGCCTGCGCCTCTACAGCCCGCAAAGAAGTCACTGGATCTACTTCCGGCTTCACCCACCTGCCACTTCCGGTCGCGCCTGCAGCAACTTTTTCTGCAAATCAAAGCTCAATCAACACACGTGGGACACAGAGCCCTCAGCCCTCGAGACGCAGTTGCTGGGGGTTCCTCTCCAGCCACGCCCAAGAGATCCGCCCCCAAGAGGCCACGCCCCACAAAGTCCGCCCCCTGGATAAGCCACACCCCCGGGGTGGTCGTGGCCAAGCCTCAAGTAGAAGCAAGTATTTTTAAGGTTAGTTTCTTCAGGTCAATGCATTTAAAATTAGATTCATCCTTTCCATGTTAAAATTAGATTCATCCTTTCCATGTTTAAACTGTGCGGTCCAAAATGGTCTGTTCACACTCAGGCAGGGGCTGTTTAGCTGCTGGGACCGTTCGAGTCAAGGCAGTTGGAAGCAGCACTTCAACCACATTCTTACGCGGCTTCAGGAACAGCAAAGCCAGAGTTAAGGAGCGAGATCACGGACCCACTTCTTGATGAGCAGAGCCCCAAGAATCTGTGGTCATTCCTCGCTCTTCCACAGAAACCAGTCTCTCCTCCTCCAGTTAGAATGGAAGCCCTCCAGCCTCGCCTCCTGGAGTAAGAAGCACTCGTGTTCGGTTTGGTACTATTAATACGGTAAATGAACAGATTAATCCAGGGCATATAAACTAGCTGCACCACACAGGACTCCTGTCTGTTACTGCAACTTTGATGAGGTCAGTCTTCGACTGGATGGTATTATGAGGGTGGGAAGGGATACTGTTTGTTCCATTCGTCATTGTAGGAATTTTGCTAGTTATCAAAATAGCCCCACAGATAGTATTGCCCTTAGTAGGGCTACTAAATTAGTAGTCTGCTTCTAAATTGTATTTGAAATCTGAGATGGGACGGGGTTTTTTGTTGTTCTATTTTTTGTTTGTTTGTTTTATTTTTTAATTTCCTTCAAATGATCCTCCTTCACAGGTCTCCACTCTCTGCTCTAGGATGTCTGTCCTTTGGCCAGTTACCCTCTTTTTCTACTTCTTCAGCTTCTCTATTGGAATTTCCAATGACAAATATGCTTTATAGTCCTCTGGTGATGGCAATTCTCCTTTCCTGCATCTTATTCTGTCTCCTCCTCCCCCACCCCCTCCCCCAAGACAGGGGCTACTCTGTGTAGCCTTGGCTGTCTTGGAACTCATTTTGTAGACCAGGCTGGCCTTGAATGCACAGAGATCCACCTGCTTCTGCTTCTGGAGTGCTGAAATTAAAGGTGTGCTCCACCATGGCCTGTGCTGTCTGCTCTTCTTAAAACTTCTATTTGTGTGTGAGCTAGGATCTCACCCTGTAAGTCAGCCTTGCCTGGAACTCGCCATATAGACCAGACTGGCCTCACAGAGATCTTTCTGCCTCTGCCTTCCAAACGCTGGGATTAAAGGCATTAGCACAGGGCTCAGCCCAGGTTCTTTTATTTAAATGTTAATCACCATATTAAGACTGAGATCACACACAAATCAATCTATATGTATGCATATATGGAGGTTACAGAATGTAGTAGTCAGGGTTCTCTAGAGTCACAGAACTTATGGATAGTCTCTCCATAGTAAAGGAATTTATTATGATGACTTACAGTCCAGTCTAGTCCATCTCCCCAACAATGGTCAGCTGTGAATAGAAAGTCCCCAGGATCTAGAAGTTGCTCAGTCCCACAAGGCTAGTAGATTCCAATAGTTGTGCTGGCAAGTAAGTGCAAGCAGGTGAAGAGAGCTAATCCTCCTTCCAATGTCTTTCTGTAGGTCTCCAGCAGAAGGTGTGGCCCAGATTGAAAGTGTCTACCACCACGCCTGGATCTGGGACTTGTTTTGTCCCAGGCTGACCTTGAACTCAGAGATCTCCTTGCCTTAGTCTTCTGGGATTCATAGCCACTATGCCTCAAGATCTCCTTGCCAAGATCTGGGTTAGAAACTTGTATCTCCCAGCTTCATGATCTGGGTCACAGGTGAGCCTTCCTATTCTGGATTGTAGTTCATTCCAGATATAGTCAAGTTGACCACCAGGAATAGCCATTACACAGAATGACTACAAAGGGTTAAAGAAACAAGGAGTTTTAAGTCATTTCAAAGAGACCCGGGAGTCCAAAGATAGAAACTGACAGAAAGGCAAAGGAGTCTATAGCTATAAGATACAAAACCAGCTTAAGTCTTTGGAAAAGGATGTGGCTGCTGCTGTAGAGTCAGGCTATGGGGTCAGAGCTGTACAGTTGAGTCCAGCTGCAGAGGTGAAAGGGCAGGACCTGGTCCATAAGAACAAATGGGTGGATAGATAGATGCAAGTCTAGGTAAGCAAGCAGACAGGTAATTTGAGTAGCCTGTGTTAACAAGCCAGGACAAGGCAGAGCTGAAGCCCCTGGGAGAGCCGGGAGTTGTCAGGTTCTCACAAAGACCCACACTGGATGGTCAGACAGCAGGATAGTGGGGCCGTCGATTGGCATTACAGTCATAGGTCTCAGCCCCCTGTGGGGTCCAATTTCCATGGCCTATGTATCTAATATGTTCTCAGACACAGTTTTTCTGGTGTTTCATTATGTTTCTACCTAATTTTTTACGTGTGTATGCTATGGAGGTCAGAGGGCAACATGCAGGAGTTGGCTCTATCTTTCCATCAGATGGGCTCTGGGGACCAAACTCAAACTGATCAGGCTTGGTGGCATGTGCCTTATCTGCTGGGCCCACCTTACAGCCCTCTGATAGGATTTCAATACAGCTGTGTGCTCTTCTCAAGCCAGTCCACCTTGATATATCTATCGGGTGGCTGGCTCCCTGTCTACTTCCAGGAATAAGTAATTTCTTAGTCTATGCTTCTGGGGGTGCAAGACAGACGGTATAGATCATATGTTCACTCAAATGCAGTCATCTCCCCAAAAGAGTCAAAGTTGCCTATAAAATGGAGTCTCTCCAGACAAATCAGTCTTGGGGGGGCGGGGGAACACCACCACAGTTTTACACAATATGGTGTAATGAAGAGCAGGACTTAAGAGCATCCAAATGAAAAACTGAGCTCCATCCCATTGTTGAAAACTCAAGTCTATCCAAAACTCCAGTACTGAGTTCTCTCATCCCTCTGGGAAATCTCAATGCATCTACCCGCCTCCTTTTCTTGGTCACATCTCACATCTGTCCCTCACTATATCCTGCTCTGCTTCATTGGGACCGACTACTGTCATTAGCTGTTTGGATAACCACTTAACTGAAGTTATGCCACCTCCAGAGAAGCCTTCCTAGTTGTGACCATTAAAATCACACACACGATAGCTGCTGTCGTGGTTCTATGAGTACTTTGCTTTCCTCTTCACATCACAGCTTGTATTGTATGTAACTGTTGATTAACTGTGTCTCCCCGGCACCACCATGAAATGAAGGCAGTGGGTGCTTTGCCATATCCCCAGCACCGAGAATGACTCTGAATTAGGTGAATTTGTTACATCACTTATTGCTTTGACAAAATATCTGACAGAAGGAACCTGATTCAGAAGAATCTGTTTACTGGGGATTACAGTTTAAGGGTATCAGGTACCATGAAGTAGGAGGCAGCTGGTCTCACTGCGTTAGTGGTCAGGAAGCAGAAAGCAATGAATGTTCACACCTCTCTTACAGTCTTTTCATTCCGTCTGGGACCCCAGCCAATAGAATGATGTCACCCAAATTCAGAATGAGAGTTCTTGCCTCAGGTCAATTATCCCATATGGCGCCGCACACCTGTAACACCAGTCTAAGGTCCTCTTCTGTCCTCCATGGGCACGAGACAGCCATATAGGGCATATATATATATATATATAATTAAAATAAAAAGAGAAAAAAGGGAATTATGTTTTGTGAAAGATAAAAAGAAGTACATTCCATTTAGATATCTTTTAATACTAGGCTCAAGATTCATTTTTTTATTTTTTTATTTTTTTTAGCAACTAAAGAAGATTCATTTCTTTAGCATTGGTCTGATTTATAAAATATTGTTCCTCTCCCATCCCAAGATGCCTTTTTCTCTATCCTTTAGTTAATATTAAGGAAATAGTGCAGTGAGACAAAAGACACAGTCATTAAATATTAGCATACAAGAACATGTTCAAAACAGGAGGTGGAACTCAGTGGTAGAGTTACAGGCTTAGCATGTTCCATGCCTCCTATTCACTCCCCCAGCATCAAACAAAACCGAAACCAAACAATGACCCAAGCAAGCAGACAACAAGAGAAACTCCTGTACTGTATAAACTGTTACAAGTCACCACGTGTCCAGATACAAAGTAGTCTGCCCTACAGCCATCATCACTTGGGACAATACCATGTGATATCTTGACAACGGATATAGGCTGAGCTTTTCTCCCACAAGATATCGTTATAAAATGATAGCTACCACAAGACAAACTATTCGATTCGAATCAGGAAGAACTACTCCCTAACTCTGAAATGAAGGCAGCCTGTCAGAAAAGGGCTCATGGTGTGGAGTGCTTCTGAAGCAGGTGACTTACAGTGCTTTCCTACAAGGTAGTCAGCAAAGCTCTCTCAAAGAACAGGTAAGAAGGTGGAGGGCTCCATGGCAAACTCCCCAAATGCAAGTGCAGTGTATCAAGGTACTCGACTAAAGAGGTGTGACGTAGTTATGTTTTACTTAGACCCGCCCCTCCTCCCCCCCCCAATTGCTTGCTAAAAAGTTTATTATAATTACAGTAAAGTGTTTTAACATCAGAAATTTAGTAAAAAATAGCTGTGGTGTTTGACAGGGATAGGATAGAGCCCACTGAAATCCACCTTGGATTCAGAAGGGCCTGTCCTCCCTTCCTTCTTTTTGTTAGGCTTCCTAATGGGCTTTGGCTACATTGAACACGTCTTCTAATCAAAAGCAACTTTTGGTCTTGTTGGTAAAATGTCCAGACGACTTCATTCCAAATCTGTCATTACCAGGCCATTGTTTTCCTTCACAAAGCCCCTGGGACTCCACCTTGGGTCAGTTCCTCCCTTTCTTATTAAGTTTTCTTGGTTTATGTCTTCTAAACTTTATTTTTTTGGTGTTTTGAAATAACCAAGTCACGGGGCCCCACCCTGCTCTTCTCAGCAACCAGCATTAAGTGATCATTCGCTTCTGCATCTATCTTGATCCAGAAGCCCAGCAGGTGGATGAGTTGCAGCTTTGCTCAGCAAAATTCCTATCGGGACCTCTGGGCAAATGCTAGGGGAGTGTGAGGACCCCTCTTAAGTAGTGGGAATGTTTCTCCAACTGAAAGAAAATCAGTAACAAGTGACCTCGGTAGGAACTCCCACAATTTCTCGGCGATCTCTTTTTGAGGGCAATTCTTTTCCGGTTGTGAGAACAGGACCACACTCTGTCCTCCAGTGATTGCATCTTTATTTTAGCAAAAGATTTTTTTATTCATAATTATGTGTCTGTGTGTAGATTTGTGCATGTAAGTGCAGTGCCCAGTGAGCCCAGATCCTTTTACACCGCCCAGTGTAGGTACCCAAAGCACACATTCTCTCCAAGAACAGTACTCTTACGTGATGAGCCGTCTCTCCAGCCCCCTTTACATTTCTTTACATTTTCTTTTTGGGAAGGAATAAAGGATCTATTGATTGATCTCTTTGAAGATCTTCAAAAACTTCTCTCTCTCTCTCTTCCTCTCCCTCTCCCTCTCCCCCTCGCTGGGGTATGGGTGCTCCAGTGTGCACGTGTACACGTCTAAGTCAGAGACCTACTGAGAACAACTTGTGAGAGTCAGTTCTCACTGTCCACTTGTGGTTCCTGTGACTCCAGGCTGTATGTGTACCACATGCCTGGTGCCCACAGAGGCTAGCAGAGGGCATTGGATCCCCTGGAACTGGAGTTATGAGTCACCATGTTGGTGCTAGAAACTAAAGCCAGGTTCTCTAAAAGAACAAGTGCTCGTAACTGCTGATCTGCCTCTCCAGGCTCCAAAAGTTTTTTTTTTTAAAGAGGGATTTTCTTGATTTTATATTTATTTCTTTTCAGAAAAATAATTGAGCTTCTCAACTTCTCTTAGTCCTATCTATAATCCTTGCTAATAAAAACTTTCAATTCATTACTACTAGGTTAAGTAAATAATCATCAAATGTCCTTAGCTATCAGGAAAATTCAAATTACAACTTTGTTGTGATTCTATCTTGCCCATCTATTGTCAAGAAAACAAATGGTAACAAATGAGGCTGAAGAGGTGAGAAGAGGAGTCCTTTCTCATCGCTAGCAGGAATGGACACTGGTGTAGCCATTGTGGAAGTCAGTACTGGGGCCTCAAAACACTTAAGAAACACCATGAGATCCAGGTGTATCACTCTTGCATCTGTTCCCACAGGATTCTAAGTCAGCCTCAGCTGTCCTGGAACTTGTTCTGCAGACCAGGCTGGCCTTAGACTCAGAGATCCACCTGCCTCTGTCTCCTGAGTACTGGGATTAAAGGCGTGAACTATCACTGGCCAGTTTAGACAGGATATGTTTTATAATGGAAGACTTTTTTTTAAATATCAAACTTTCAGCAATAAAAAATACAATTCTAACTTTATTGAAACTTATTTTATTTTATGTGTATGAATGTTCTGCCTGCATGTATGTGTGCACTGTGTGCATGTAGTGCCTGTGGAAACCAGAAGAGTGCAGCAGATCCTATGGAACTGGAATTAAAGGGTTATGAGTCACCTTATTGATGCTAGGACTTGAACTTGGGTCCTGTAGAAGAGCAGCAGCCAGTGCTCTGAACCACTGGGCCATCTTTCCAGCCCCAACCTTTCTTGCTTGCTTGCTTTTCTTTCCTTCCCTTTCCTTCTCTCCTTTCCCATCCCTCCCCCTCCCTCCTCCCCTCCCCTCTCTCTTCTTTCTTTCTGCTTTTGAAACTGGGTCTCATGTAGCCCAGTGCATGTAGTTCAGGCTGACTTTGAACTCACTGGAGATGATACTGGCTTTGAATTCCTGATCCTCCTGCTTCTACCTCCCAAGCACTCTCATTACAAATATCTACCAGAAAGCTTGGCACCAGAAAAGAGTTTTCAGTTGAAGAATTGTGGCTGAGGTTAACTCTAACCAAGGGTGCTTTTTATGGGACAAACCTATAGTACACATAAAATAAAAAAATTTACAAAGACCCCCCCCAGATAAAAATGACAATCAATAAACGGGCTAATGAAATGGGCCATTCTCAAAAGAAGAAACATATATAACCAGTAAATGTTCTGAAAAGTGCTGAACAGCATTAGCCACCAGGACAATGCAAATTAGGGTTCTACCTCACCCCAAATCAGAATAGCTATCATTGTGAAAACAAATTACAAGTGCTGGCAAGGATGTGATGAGCCCTTTTACAGTGCTGGAGGGCATGCAAACTGACTCAGCCTTACTGCTTCTGACGTGCCCAGAGGTCTTCATACACTACCACAGGGACACTTGAACATTCATGTTTACTGCTACGCTATTCACAATAGCCAGGAAATGGATCCTGCCTCGACCTGAACAGATAAATCAATAGTGGAAACATTATACATACACGATGAAACTTTACTCAACTATAAAGAAAAATGAAGTCATGAAATCTGCAGAAAAATGGATTTGGAAATTATTTGAAATGAGATAACCCACACTCATGAAGTCAAATGCCATTATGTTCTTTCTTGCACGCCGATTCTAGCTTTAAACGTATTAAGTAGGGGGTATATACGTATAAGTAGGGTGTGTGGGTATAGTTCATGAAACTGCAAGGTGGTGGTGGGGAAGAGTGGTTAGGGGATAACAGAACACTGTAACTGGAAAGCAGACAGGGACCACTGGAGTGAACCGGCAAGAGGGGAGATGGGAGAAAAAGGGCAGGAGGAACAACAGAAACAAATTCTGAACTCAAATGCCACAAGGAAACCTATTTACTTTGCGTTCTAATAAAATAAGTAAAAACAGACAGGGTTAAAAAAAAAGCTTCCGGCTAAGATGGGTAGAAGCGGTTACGCACTCGCAAAGCAGTGAGACAAAATGTCTTGCATGCTAAACTGTAAAAAACAATGATAGCATAGCGCGGTGCTCATTTCTTTGCATTTAAAGAGATTCAAGATGCCATTTTATCGCAGTTGGATAGCCAAACCTACCACATCGGATAAGAACAGAAGGCCCAAATCTGCTCACTGGTAGGAGCCAAACTTGGGGTAAAAACTTCAGATAGAGTATTTAACATCTCACGAGGTTTATATCCTTTCTTGGTTTTCATCGCCAGGCTTGCTAGAGAAGACTGGCATATAGAGAAGAAATACCAGCCTGGCATGGGGTAGATGATTGCTGGGTCTGACATTTCCGAGGTCCATCCTGACCCAAGAGACCGGTGGCCAGGTGCCACGCTCACCGGGAAAGATCGGCTCCCGCCGGGAAGCTGCAATAGGGCACCCCACCGGAAGGCTCCCACAGCATAGCTTTCCGACCTTGGCTGCGCACCGGAGCAGCTCTAGGGAGCAACCGCCTCCCTTAGCGACGAACGCCTGGGGTTCCTGGGACCGCAGCAGGTCCTCCAGCGATTGGGAGGGGGCAGGGAGGGAGTCACCGCGCATGCACGTTGCGGCAGCCGCCGCGGGCTGGAGGATGGTTACTAGGAGACGGGACGCACGGGTCGGCCACCATGGCGCTGCATGGCCGTGCGCTTGCGCAGCGCGGATGGGCCAGGAAAAGGCGTCCAGTCGGAGCCCTGAGAGGCGGGCGGGCAGCTGTCCACGTCGCTACGTGCTCGCTCGGGTGCGCGCGCACGATCCGTAGTCCCCGCGAGAGGGCGTGTCGAGCCAGGTACGCGTGCGCACGGGGGCTAGGGCGCGCCGTACGGAAGTGGAGCGGAGGCGCCGGGGAGGTGGAAGCAGAGCCCCGCTCAGGTACAGAGCGTGAGGGCGGGGCGTCGGCCAGTCGGGAGCTAACCGCTCCCGCCCTCTTCCCGGGCCGCCCTACGGAGCGCCCGCCTCCGCCGGGGCGGGGCCCAGGGAGCGGGAAGGAGGAGACAGGGGCGGAGGATGGAGGCCGGGGTGGGGCTGGATGTTCCGCAGGGCCGAAGGCCCTTCAGTGGCCGGGATGAGCTCCGGGGAGGACGGCGGCCTGGGAGGCCTGGGGAGGGCTGCGGAGCTCCAGGGAGAAGCCGCGGAGGTGCGCTGGGCTAGAGAAGAGCCACTCCGGGGCGGCTGCAAGAGGGTGGGGGAGAGGCTGTCGGTGGCCCCGGGGTGGGCATCGCTGCTTGGGCGGCTGCGTCCCGGGGAGTCCGCCGGGTGGGATGGGTTCCAGGAGCAAAGCTTGCCAAAGTTTCAGGGGAGTTCGTGGTTGAGCCCAGTTCCTATGGTGACCGCTTCGCGGCCTGCCTCAGCTTGGTTGTTGGGGGGGCCTGTTTTGCTTAGAGACACTGTGAGGTGAAGCTGTGGCCTTTGGAAGCTCAGCCTGTCTATTCCTGAACCCCTCTCAGTCTCTCTCAATCTCTATAGACTAGGAGGCAGGTGAAGGCAGAAATTTGAGATTTTGCATGAAAATAAAAAAACCAAAACTCATGATCTCTTTATAGTTTGTATAGAAGAAAGGCAAGGTAGGCTGGCTTTTGAAAAATTATTCAAGTCTCAAATAGGCGTCTGTCATGCACTTGATACCTAAGAACGCCAAAGTATGTATGTATGTATATAAGTATATATGTATTTATATATCCCTCAGTCAACGATTTAGACATTAAGACAAATTTGCACAAGCGACAGTGTTTTCTTTAAGCCCCTGTAAATCTGTGGGTCCCACGGTATTCATCATTTCAAATTTATTCTGGTTTTCAGGATTTCGAGTCCATTTTGTTCACTTTCAGGAAATAAAGTCATAGTAATTTCGGAATAGAGTAGGTTGTTAAGATAAAGGGAAGTTATCGTATTTAACTGTGCTTCAAGAACAAACAATTGTATTTTAATTAAGCAATAAACCAAGTTCTTCTGTCTTAATTATTGAGAAAGAAATAAGATAAATATTATGTCAGTCAGTGTTCTTTGAAATCCCAAACCTCGATGTTATTTAATGTCAGTTTAAAAACCAGGTTTTACTTACTTTCCAAAGAAGAATCACTGTTGTAGTCCAGCATATAACCAGGCAAGGAGAGAGTCTGGGTTCTGTTTTCTGCCTAATTTGTTTCAAAATAATTTGGTTTTAAAGTTTTCCACAAGTAGGGGCCATTAGAATAGTTGTTATTTATTCCCTCATAGATCACATGCTCTTGTTCTTCGCTTGTTCCCCATACTGACAATGTTAGCCATCCCCTTACTTTTCCTAATAGTTATATCATCATCTTATGCGAACACACAGCGTACAGTCTGCCTTGTTATGGAACTTTATATAAGGGGATTTGTAACAGGTGTTCTACTGCTTCTGTACTCAACACTTAGAGATTGAGTTCTTATTGCTTCTAGGTACTTTGTTGGTTAGTGTTCCATTGTAAAGGTAGACCACAATTTACTGTTGGTGGACAGTAGGTTTTAAAATAACAGACAGGGTTATGGATATTAAAATATATGTGTCTCATGTTTTGAGGAGAGGCAGTTGGAGAGGTAGTTTGTTTTGTTTTAGTTACACCATTAGTCTTAGTCTTAAGTTACTAATCCCTTTGGTCCAGAAAAGCCTTCAGAGAACAACTGCCCCCTGTGTTTATAAGGTATTGATAAATACCACCTCTCCATTGTTTCATGCTGCATTGAGGACATAAATTATTTCTTTAGAGACTGGATTATAGAAACGAGATGAGCTTGGAGCTTGAATTGGAATGACTAGAAAGATTTTGTTGTTGTTTACCTTAAGAAAAGTTTAAACTTCAATGACTTTAGTATGTTGTTTGAAGTGATTTTTTTCAAAACATACTCACTTATTTTTGTCATAAATATAAGCACGGCATTTATAACATTTTTGTATGGTTATCCACATCTTCCAGTAGGCAATTCTCTCTTACTTTGATGAGTCTGTAAATCTAACTTTTGGAGAGAATTGTAAGAAAAGGAAGCAAAACCTTAACACCAGTTTAGCTTTTGCAGAACTAGTTTTCAGACTCCAGTATTTTTAATTTTTTTTTTTTTTTTTTGGTTTTTCGAGCCTCCCAAGTGCTGGGATCAAAGGCGTATGCCACCACCGCCCGGCTAATTATTGTATCAATATAATAGATACTTGCCAAATACATATTATGTGACTCAGCTTGCTTAAGAGCAACAATACTTTGTGTGTTATATGTTTACGTGTGATGTGCACATGTATACATGTGTGTGAAGGCCACAAATGGACATGGGTTTTCCCCCTCAATCCCTCTTTACCTTATTTTTATGATAGCATCTCTGACTGAGCCTGGAGTTTTTCAGTTCAGCTAGTCTGACTGACCAGCACTTCCAGGGATCTTCTTGTCCCTGCTTCTCCAGTGCTAGGAATACAAGCACACGCCACCACTGCTGTGCCCCGTCATTTTTACAAGGATGCTGTGATTTGAACTCTGATCCTCATACATGTACAGTATGTACTTTCCTGGCCCTGATGAGACATTTTTAAAAGTTAGTATAGAGTGGGAGGGAGTGAGTGAAGGGGGGCATGTTAGTATACAAATAGTCTGTTTCATCATGACATTTCACACACACATATTGTTGTATCTTGATGCTATATGCCTCCCTACCCTTCCCACCTTTTGCTGATATTCTTTAAACATATAATCTTAACTTCTATTTCACTGAAAAATTAAAGTCCCAGTAGATAGGAAGTTCCTCAGATTTTACCCCTTATTTAAAGTTTCACTTAGCTTTGCTTTTCTCATTCTTGTGTCAAGAGTTCAGTGTACCTACTACTTGGACTTCCTCATGTTACTCACCTTTTTGCCCTTACACCAATCACCATTAATTTATGTCATCATTGTTTCTCTGCTGTAGGGCTTCATTACCTGCAAAGACTTTAGGGAATTCTTTCTCTTCTTAAAAAAAAAATCAGTGTGTGTGTGTGTGTGTGTGCACACGTGCACAATGTGCATGAGGAGGTCAGAGGACAACTTGAATGTGTGTTTATGTGTGTATGTGTGCTTGCACACTTGCTTGCCGGGGTATATGCCTGCCACAGTGCACATGTGGAGATCAGAGGAACCTGTGAGAGTTGGTTCTCTTCTTTCACTATATGGGTCCTTGGGGATCAAACTCAAATCATCAGGCTCAGGCACAGTGCTTTTATCAGTTAAGTCGTCTCATTGGTCCTGGCCTTAAAGAAATACTGAAGTGGTTTTGTGTATGCTGGTTAGATATCATTTATCAGAAATGCTTAAGATTAGACGTGTTGCTGTTTCAGAGTTTGGGGACTTTAGGATATTGCGTGACACAATGCAGCCCAAGAATGGGACCAAATCTAAACAGAAAATTTAAGTTTCATATGAACTTTATACCATGGTCTGAAGGTAATTTTCTGTAACAATTTTGGTATACTGGGGTTTTGACTATGGCCACTCTCCTGAGGTGAGAGGTATGGAATTTTCCATTTGTAGCTTCATGCTGTTTCTCAGAATCTTTTGGAATTGTGAGGATTTAAGGTTTGAATTTTCAGACTAAGGATGTGAAAGCTTTATTTGCATTTTCTTTAGAGACTCAGTACTTGTGTGGAAGAGATCTCTTGATAGGAATGAAGCATACTTTTCTCCTTTTGGCAGTGAACCTTCTACAGCCTTAGTCTTCCTTAACTTTTATTCTGCCTCTTTGGCTCTTGCAGCTATGCTGTTTTTTGTTTTTTGTTTTTTTTTGTTTTTTTCGGTTTTTTGTTTTTTTCAAGACAGGGTTTCTCTGTGTAGCCCTGGCTGTCCTGGAACTCACTCAGTAGACCAGGCTGGCCTCGAACTCAGAAATCCACCTGCCTCTGCCTCCCAAGTGTTGGGATTAAAGGTGTGTGCCACCACTGCCCGGCTAGCTATGCTGGTTAAAAGCTTACATTTTATATTTTGATTTTAATCTTTATTCATTTATTAGTCCTCTTCTGTTTTGCTTTCATTCCTCCACAGAGACTGCTTTGTTTAATTAAATTTCATTATTTTAAAAATGTTTTATTAACTCTAAATATTTATTCATTGAGTAAATACAAATGTTCTATAGAGAAACTTTGGTGGACTTTTTTCAAACATAGCAATCAGATAACAACTTAGACATCTTGGAATTTATATCCTGGTAGAAGAAAGTAGACAGTAAACAGGGAAACAAATAAATAATATAATTTCAAGTAGGGACAAGTGCAGTAGCCTGAGTGAGAGTGACTGAGAGAGAACCTGCTTTAAGAAGGAAATTGAGGGAGAAAAGGCAAAGAACTAAGGTTGAGAAGATGTCATATAAAAGGCTGAGGAGAGAATGTTCCTGGTAGAGAAAAGTGGGAAGAGAGCATGAAGTCAGATGGAAATGGAACACATCTAGCTCATTTGCACTGATGTAACAACACACCGTATGCTTGGTAGAGTGTAAACAACAGATATTTAATCCTAACAGTTCTGGAAGCTGGGAATTCTAAGATCATATCTGGTGGAGGATCTTTTCCTGGTTCATAGATACCTCATTGTTGTTTCCTCATGGTATAAAGTATAAGAGAAGCCTGGGCCTCTTCTATAAAGGTAATTAATTATGACCTAGGTTATTTTTTGGTGCTAGGAACTGACCCCAGGGCGCTCCTGTACCTGTTAACATCATCATTCTGGGGATAAGGCTTTCATCATATTAACTTGAGGGACATACAGTTTTTCAGGTCTGAGCAACCCATGAAAAGAACAGAAAGATAAACAGTAAAGAAGTACTAGATCTTTAAAGAGAAGGCACCAACTCATACAGGGCCTAAAGAAGTTTAGATTTTATCCTAATTGTAGTAGAAAGCCATTGGAGTGTTTTTGAGCAGCCTCTAAACATTTTAAAGTGATTAATCTGATTTTAGGGTGAAGAATAAATTTTATAAAGTAAGGGAAGGAAGAGGAAGACCAGTAGGAAACTTGCAGTAATCTAGGTGTGGGGAGGGTTGTACCTGGATGTAGGCACATTTATACAGTGTGTAGAAATGGATGATGTCTTAGGATTTCTATTGCTGTGAAGAGACACCATGACCACGACAACTATATAGGATAAGATTTTTTTGGGATTGGCTTACACTTCAAAGGTTTAGCCCATTTTGATCAAGATGGGAAGCATTGCAGCACACAGACATGGTGCTGGCGAGGCAGCTGAGAGTTCTGCATCTGGATCTGGAGGCAGTAGGAAAAGGTAGTAGCACTGGACCTGGCTTGAGATTTTGAAACCTCAAGTCCACTGTCAGTGACACACTTCCTCCAACAAGGACACACCTATTCAAACAAGAGCACACTTCCTTATAGTGACACTCCCTAGGATGGCCATTTTCTTTCAAACTTCACATTTTCACTCCATGGATCCCATAAGCTTATAGCCATATCATAATGTAAAATGCATTTAGTCCAATTTCAAAAATTCCCATAGTCTACCACACTGTTTAAAAGCCCAAGATTCGGGGCTGGAGAGATGGCTCAGTGGTTAAGAGCACTGACTTCTCTTCCGAAGGTCCTGAGTTCAAATCCTAGCAACCACATGGTGGCTTCTGGTGTGTCTGAAAGCAGCTCCAGTGTACTTACATATAATAAATAAATAAATCTTAAAAAAAAAAAGTGCAAGATTCAAAAGTTATTCTGGTCAGCCACAGGATCATGAGTATCTTCATCTGGAGAGGAAATGGAATTTGTCTCAGGAGGAGATGATTGCTCCATTCTGGACACAGGTGGGTTAACAGTTTTCACTAGCCTCTCTGGTAACCATCTTGGGCCAGCATTCTCTTTGTCATAGATGCAGGCAGATCCTCATCCCCAAATAAGGATGGGATCTGGTCCTTTCCACTGTCCAGTGAGGGGATCTCTCCACCACATTAATGCATGAGAGTCCTTTGATTTGGGATGCCATAGGTGGTCTTATCTAGGCAGTCTAGGATGAGTTTTTAAATGTCTAAAGACAGTCCTTAAGGGAACAGTACTCTCTCTTAACTTAAGTTGTATATGTATAAACAATTGTAAATTTTGAGAATTAGCAGTATCTTAAAAAAGGAACAATTTGGGCTGGTGAGATGGCTCAGTGGGTAAGAGCACTGACTGCTCTTCCGAAGGTGCTGAGTTCAGATCCCAGTAACCACATGGTGGCTCACAACCACCCATAATGAGATCTGACGCCCTCTTCTGGTGCATCTGAAGACAGCTACAGCATACTATGCCCGAGGCAGGGCTGGAGTGAGCCATCTGTACAGCTAGTGTACTCATACACATAAAATAAATAAATCTTAAAAAAAAATTAAAAAAAAAGGAACAATTTGAAGCAATTATAAACTTTGATATATATATATGTGTCTGTGTATACATATATATATAGGCTATCAATATACAAATTAAAGCTCAATTTTAGCACTTTAAAAACAGTGACTACATCATGTAGTTCAATTATTTGTGTTGAAGTAGAGGGAAATTCATGAGGCTAAACATAACCCAATTGCATATACTTCTCTCCCATAGAAGGGCTGTAGATGTATTTTTATGGGATGCATACATAAATTTACAGAAAATATAAAAGCATGCACTTAAGCAAATTTTAGCAATTTGTCTTCTGGATAATTATCAATTTTGCTTAAAATTTTTGCTATGTAATAGGACAAATATCAATTAATATTTTACAATAACCAATTTAATTGCTGTTTGAAGCAAGGAATAGATGTCTCATCAGGTTTTTAAAACATTCTTTCCAAAATACTTTTATGATTTTATCATTTAATTCTTTATTAACACCACAACAACTTCATAATAGAATGTTAAAACTTTACTTTGGATATGAGAAAAGATGAATTTATATTAATGCTTTCTTTTATAAAAGAATTGCTGTGGGCACATTGAATAACAATAACTAAACATTTTGCAATTGATTACAATAGCTTCTTTTACTTTTTGTAAAAACTCTTTTAAGAGCAAAGGTAGAGGACCTGGTGAGATGGCTCAGAGGGTAGAAGTACCAACTGCTCTTCCGAAGGTCCTGAGTTCAAATCCCAGCAACCACGTGGTGGCTCACAACCACTTGTAATGAGATCTGACGCCCTCTTCTGTTGTGTGAAGACAGCTACAGTGTACTTAATTATAATAATAAATAAATCATAATAATAAATAAGCCTTTGAAAAAAAAGGGCAAAGGTAGTAAAAATTCTTTTTAGAGGAATTAGATAATAAACAACATACACTGAAAAATTTAAAGTCTTAGCTTCTTGTACTGAAACAAAGACAAAAACAAATTTTATATAATGTAAGGCTATTAGCCATTTTTAAAGGCAAAATTTTCTAATAATTACAAACTCACTAGAAGCAAACTCTTTAAAATTACCAGGAAGTAGAGGAAAAAACAACCTTTCAAATACACAATAATTCTATATGAAGTAGGCAGGCCAAATTATAATACCTCTAGAAATTTTACAGCCTCATTGACCTTTCATAAATCTTAAATTTAAACTTTATTTTGAACAACATCTGAATAGATCTAAAATAATGTTGTTTGTCTTAAAAATAATTTCCCCAGAGGCAAGGAGAGGTGAGGCCCTAGAAACTTCTCTAGGCAGGGTTTGTAAAACAAAAGAAATAGCACACAAACTTCGATGAGGCCACTCTGCATTTTGCATTACGTTAAATGTAAATATTTTTTAATTTGAGTATACTGTCTGGGTTTTGGCAGTGAGGACAGATTTTAGGGAAGCAATTTTTTCTGTCTATGCCTCTAATTTTTGGACAGTTTTTTTAAAAAGATTTATTTTGTTTTATGTGTATGAGTACATGAGTATACTGTAGCTGTACAGATGGCCGTGAGCTATCATGTGTGTGGCTGCTGGGAATTGAACTCAGGACCTCTGCCAGCTCGGCTCGCTCGCTCACTCGCTCCTGCATAATTCACTGCAGCTGTCTTCAGACGCACCAGAAGAGGGTGTCTGATCCCATTAAGGGTGGTTGTGAGCCACCATGTGGTTGCTGGGATCTGAACTCAGGACCTTCTGAAGAGCAGTCAGTGCTCTTACCCGCTGAGCCATCTCGCCAGCCCCCTTGGACAGTCTTTTTAAAGATGATTTATACTTAAAACATTTTTTATAAACTTGGTGCTATGAAAGCATTGTTTGTATGTACTGTAGTCCCCTGTAAGGCAGCAAACACAGCTAGACTCTGATTGTATGAGGGTCTAATTTCTACACAAAGACAAATATATCTAGATAAGACTGTCTTTGCTTTGTATGGCTGGATGGCCGTAGAGAGCTGTACTAGCGTTTTCATAAGACAATTGTATAACAAAAGGAAATCCCTTTTTGAGGGTCTCTGAGAATTTTAGCAGTTTTTTAGTAGTACAAACTCCTTGAAACAGTTTCATACCAAATAAATGTTTACTGAGATCTCCTTTTTAATCTTGGGGGGTAAACTTTTGCTTTTACCACTGCATCCAATAAAGCTTATGTAAAAGGGGTTAGCACTGGACTGGCCTCAATGGGTTTCCTTAGTTGAGGAGAGAGATTCTATAACTCTTGTACCATTGACTCTAAAGGCAGAACCATGTGGCTAAAGCTGCCAAGTTCTGCTGCTTACTGGGGCTAGAACATGCTTTCTGATTTTGATGGTTTGCTTTACTGCTTAAGCTTGGCTGTCCTGGAACTCACTCTGTAGACGAGGCTGTTCTTGAACTCTGAAATCCACCTGCCTCTTCCCTGAAGGTGCTGGGATTAAAGGCATGTGCCACCATACCCAACTCTAAGCTTTCTAAAAATTCCCTTTCATATTTCTTGAATTCCCTTTCACAAGTCATAAGCTTGGCTGGATGGGGTCTTGTTCTGAGATCCCCACTCCTGCTATTCTACTTAGTATCAGGCTTCTCTTTAATCTGTGTACATGTCCTGGTGCTCCTTTTCTCCTCAAACTGTACATTTTGTATTTTTTCCTTGCCCAGCTTTCTCTTTTCACTATAGATCTGTATATTATTGGCCACTAATAAGTGCAGATACAGATAGGACTAGGCTGTTTCAAAATCTCTGCTAACACAACCCAAAACTCTTCAGTTTAGCCAGAAAAAAGCAGCCACATTCTTTGACAAAATATCACAAGAACAATCTCAAGGACACATACTAGTAGTATTCTCTTCTGAAATCTTTTGAGCCAGACCCCAACAGTTCAGTCATCTTCAGTACCACTGTCTTCCATGTTCGTACTAGGATAGCCCATTAAGCCCTACTTAAAATCTCCAATTACTTTTGTAGCTCAAAGTTCCAAAGTGTTTCATAGTTCTCCAAATAAAAACACAGTTCAGCCTATTATAGCAATATCCCAGTCCATGCTAACAACTTTTGCCTTAGGTAGGGTTTCTATTGCTGTGAAGAGACACCATGACCATGGCAACTCTTATATAGGACAATATTTAATTAGGGTTGGCTTACACTTCAGAGGCTTAGCTCATTTTGGTCAAGATGGGAAGCATGGCAGCACACAGACGTGGTACTGGAGAGGCAGCTGAGAGTTCTGCATCTGGATCTACAGGCATCAGGAAGAGATAGCAATACTGGCTATGTGGGAACAGGGACTGGGATGTAGGCAGAAAGTGGAGACAGAGCCCACGAAGATACCAGGAGTCAGACTCTGGAAACCAGCATCAGAGTACAGATCTAATTTTATTGTTTATCACATAAGCTTATTTATAGCTTTTTAGCCAATTAGGATATGGTTATGTATTCAAGGGCAAATGGGGTGGAGAAGCAACCTGTATTGCTTAGCAGAATCTGACTCACCTGTCCATCAGTCTGTAGGGGAGGGTCCAATCTCCTGGAGAGATTTCTGTGAAGACAGGAAGCAACCTTCACCCTGGCCTTGGGTCCTTTGTGTTGTTTCACTAGTTTGCCAGAATCCATGTCGGATCACACACAGTGGATTTGGACTCTTCAAGGGGTCTTGAACTTGTGGCACCATGCTCTCTATCCCACTTCTTTCTCCACAAGGTTTATTTCCACATATTGAGCTCTGACACCTCAAGCCCACCCCCAGTTCACACTTCCTCCAGCAAGGCCACACCTACCCATAGCACCAATCCCTATGGGCCTAGGATAGCCACTTTTATTGAAGCCACCACAGATGGATTTAGGATATACATTTTGGATATAGAGCCAACATAACTCATTGATATATTAGGTGAGAGTCAAGAAAAAAGTCAAAAACACCCTCCTTCTTTAAATTTTTTTTTTTTAAGTTTTTAACCTTGGGCATATATACATGCTTGATGGTCGCTCATCATGGAGATCTAGAATACGAGGCAAAGGAGAGCAAAGGGCAGTGAGGGAGTTCAGAGGCTTGCTTCAGACATCTTAAAGTTGCTATGTCAGTGAATGTCTAGTGAAAGCAACACAGTGTTAAGTGCTCTGATGCAGGCTTGTTCATAGGTCTTTGGGAATGGAAAGTAGTAGATTCTAAATATCCTAGTATCTAAATAAGTAGATATGAGAGATCACTGGAATGTGGAGATCATTTGTATGTATGAGGTGTGGAGATTGCTAGGCCAGGCACTGAAGTTTCAGATATACATCTCCCTTTGCTTCCCATAGTATTGCCTTGAAAGCTAGGGAAGGCATGGTAGCAACTCTGGCATGAAGTGTCAAGTAGGTTTCCTTATTTAATTACTAGACTAGCCTAATGGTGCCCCAGCTCAGGTCAGTCCTTACCATGAATGGTTTCTTCTCCTCCATGGTCTGGAAACAACCATGGCCAAACTTGGAGGTGGTGTCAGTCTTCTCCAGAGCCCGATGTTTGGTCTGGACCAGCAAGGACTGTGGGCCAAAAAGAATGGTCAGTGATAATTTTGTGGAATCCTCGCTTGATTTTCAGTTTACCAAGGAGAATAAAGAGTTTAGTTTTGTTAGTTTAGCATACTGTTTTCAGATGCCTTTCTGTTATATACAGAACTCTAGAGGCTGGAGAGATAGCTCAGTGAGTGATATGATAAAGACTTGAGTTAGATCCTAAAACCCATGTGTTCTAGTTAGATTTTTATTGCTGTGATAAAATAGCATGACCACAACTTGGGGAGGAAAGAACTAATTTCCATTTACTAATTTCCAGTTTGTATTGGTTACTTTTGTTGTTGTTGTGATAAAATACCATAACCAAGGCAACTTATAGAAGAAAGTGTTACTACAGTTCCAGAGGGTTGGAGTTGATGACCACCATGGTGGGGAATATGGCTGCAGACAATCAGGCATGGTGCTGGAGCACCTGATAGCTCATTTCCTGATCCATAAACAAGAAACGGCACATAGCAGAGGTTATTGAAACCTTAAACTCACCTGATCCCCCCTCCCCCTCTGCCCCACCCCCGGTGACCTGCCTCCTCTAACAAGGTCACACTTCCTAATCTTTTTCAAATATATACCAACTGGGAACCAAATATTCAAATGAGACTTACAGGGGACATCTCAATCAAGCCACCACACAACTGTAGTCATGAAGAGAAGCTAGGATAGGAAATCAAATCAGGAACCTGGAGGCAGGAACTGAAACAGAGACCATGGAGGCATGTTGCTTACTGGCTTGCTCAACCTGCTTTCTTTCTTTTTTTCTTTTTTCTTTTTTTGTTTGTTTTTGTTTTTTGTTTTTGTTTTTTGAGACAGGGTTTCTCTGTGTAACCCTGGCTGTCCTAGAACTCACTCTGTAGACCAGACTGGCCTCGAACTCAGAAATCCACCTGCCTCTGCCTCCCAAGTGCTGGGATTAAAGTCATCCTGCTTTCTTATACCACGTAAGACCACTTGCCCAAGAGTGGTGTCACTCACATGGGCTGGGTCCTCCCCCATCAATCATTAATCCGGAAAATGCTCTACAGACTTGCCTTCAAGCTAGTATGATGGAAGCATTTTCTTAGCTGAATTCACCTCTTCTCATATAACCTTGGCTTGTGTCAAGTTGACAAAAATCAACCAGCACATGTAAAGCCAGATGGTAGTGAAAGGATGGGAGGTGGATTCAGGATAAACCCTGGAAGCTTATGGGTCAACTAGCCTGGTAAATGCAGCCACAGACAATAGAACCTGTGTAAAATAAGGTGGAAAAGCTAGGGCTGACAATTGAGATTGCCCCCTGTCTTCCTCCACATGTGCAGGGACACACACACACACACACACACACACACACACACACACCTCTTTAGACAGACTGGTAGGGACATAACTTTCAGACATTGCTTGATTTTTAAGGTTCAAGTAACCATGTAAGGAAAACATATCTAGAGAACATGAATACCAAAATTGTCTAATCAGTATATATATGAAAGCCTTGTTGATGACATCATCCTCATAGAATAAAAAACAAGAGATCTTTATAATATGGAGTTCAAACTGAGCCTTAAAATTAAAATGTTAGTGAAGGAGAGTATTTCTAGGTGTATGTATTAAGATATATAGAATAGTTTTGGGAGGTGTTAGTCAGGAGATAAAGTTGTCAGAGTGGAAGGGAACAAACTGTGAAGAATTTTGCATGATGGGAAAAACTAATGTTGGCAGTTCAAAGTGTGGTGGAAAGCCAATAGGAACTGCAGGGAAGTTTTTAGAGTTGCAGGGTATTAGGTGCACAGGGAATAAGAATCTCCATTTGAACACCACTCCTTTGTGATTCATATGTCCACCAAAATTTAAAAATTAATTGCCAAAGCGAGAGGTTGTTTCTTCTGCTTTCCAGAGTCAAATGTTTGTAAATAGGAACACACTTGTCAACAGAAGCCAAGTGAGAAGTGGCAGGATTTTTTATATAGCTCATAAAGTTCTAAATGATTCATAACTTCAAGTAGTCTTTGAGATGTGTGATGATATTCCAGGTGGGGTAGTAGCTAGAAATGAATAGAAATGCATTTTCTATCTTATTTAGGGAAAGGAAAAAGAAGGAAATAGATCCGCTAAGCAGGCTGCACAGGCTAGTCAGCAGGGATATCTTGATTTTATAATTTTTTCAGAGTGATGTTGGAGAACAGCAACTGTGTTGAAGGAAGGTTCTAGCACAGCAATTCTCAGCCTTCCTAATGCTGTGACCCTTTACCGTAAGTTCCTCATGTTGTGGTGACCTTAACTATAAAATAATTTTATTACTACTTCATAACTATAATTTTGCTGCCATTATGAATTATAATGTATTAATTATATAACATGAATTATAATCTGATATGCAACCCCCAAAGGGATTGAGACCACAGACTGAGAACCATTGGTCTAGGATGTACTTAGTAAGTTCTCTCTCTCCACTCCCCCTATCTTTTCCTCCCCCTCCCTCCCTCTCTCTCTCTTTTCCTACCTCTCTCCCTCCCTTTCTCTCTTTTTCTCCCTCCCTTGCTTCCTTCCTTCTTCCCTCCATCCCTCCTTCCCCCTCTCTCTTTTTTCCTCTCTCTCTCTCTCTCTCTCTCTCTCTCTCTCTCTCTCTCTCTCTCTCTCTCTCTCTCTCTCTCTCTCTCTCTCTCTCTAGTTTTTTATTTTTTTAATTTTTTATTTTGGTTTTTCAAGACAGGGTTTCTCCATGAAGTCCTGGTACTCACTCTGTAGACCAGGCTGGCCTCGAACTCAGAAATCTGCCTGCTTCTGCCTCCCAAGTGCTGGGATTAAAGTCTGTCTAGTTTTTTGAGACAAGGTTTCTCTGTGTAACAGCCTTGGCAGTTTTGGAACTTGCTTTGTAGATAGTCTCACAGAGATCCACCTGCCCCTGCTTCCCAAGTGCTAGGATTAAAGGCATGCACCACTATGCTCATCAGCAAATTCTCACTTTTAACACAATGATGGCCCCGAGTTAGAAAGATATTAATACTTTTCTAAATGACATAATTTCTTAGATATATTGCTATGTAAAAGTGCTGTGGAGTAGTGGATTCCCATGCTGACCTGGAAGACTTAGAACATGTGTGATTCTGTAGCTGTGCATCTCTGTGATAGATTCCCAGACATGAGATAATTTGAATGGAAGCTATATGTATACTTTTAGTGTTAGTAGATTTTGTACAATTGTTTCCCATAACCTATCATTTTACATAACACAAATGATGTATAGTTGTGAAGTTAGTTTCTAATGTATGAGTCTGGGGAAGTGTCTCAGAGATTAAGAGTGCTTCTATACAAGCGTGAGGACCAGAGTTTGAATCCCTAGTACTCATAAAAAAACAAAACAACAACAAAACAAAACACAAAAACAGGCATGGATTCGCATCCCAGTAACCCCAGCATAGGAGAATGAAGACAGGTGGATCCCAGTGACTCTCTGGCCAGTCTTGCCAAAATGGTGAGTTTCCAGTTCAGTGAGAGACCTCTCTCTCTCAAAGCTGTAAGGTGGAACCATGATTGAAATGTTCTATGGTCTCCACATTTATACACTCATGTGCATATTAAACACACACACATACAGAGTCATATATCCAACTCAATTGGCCTTTGTCAAGGTGGTGGTTAAACGGGAGTCCTCAGTATTGTTTCAATTCATATTTCTCAAGGGTATTGTTGAATGTTTCTGAAAGTATTCATATTCTTTTTCTATTTTTTTCTGCTAGAATATTTCTTTTGCCTTTTTATTTATAGGACTTATAAGTGTCTCAAAGATTGTATCCCCTTAGTAATAAAGTTTGTTGTTATACAGCAGCAATAGCTAACATGACTAGCGGTTGCCATATCTGACAATCACAGGTCTGGAGTAGACTCTTGTTTGCTGCCAACTCTTATTTCTTCAGGAAAGTGATAGGACGGGGCATACATCTTTAAAAAGCACACTCCCTAGCATAGTGTTATTTGGAAAATAGATACAATTTTTTCCTGCTGCCATATTTTCCCCTGCTTTTAAATTTTTGGAATTGTATTTTAGTTACAACATTTCTCTCTTCCCTTTCCTCTCTTCAAAGCCCCCCATATTCCCATCCCAGCTCTCCTTCAAATCTCTTTTTTCATCAATTGCCATTACATGCAAATCTATATTTGTATATACATAAATATTTCTAACTATAACTTGTCGAGTTCATATACTATTACTTGTGTGTACTTTTGAGAGCTGACAGTTTGGCACTGGTCAGTCAACTGTTGGCCCTTCCCTGGGGAATACCATCTCTTTTGCTCCCAGCTTTACTCAGTTGCCTATGGTTCTGTGTAGTGTTGAGACTTTGTGGCCTTTTCCCTGTCCAGTTTGGCAAGTTTATTGTTGTCATCCTTGCTCAGCTCAGATTTGTGGGTCATGTTGGTGAGATTTTAAGGGTGTAGCTTCTGATGTTACTAGGTGACACAGTCTCACAGCAAACTCCCTGATCTTCTGGCTCTTTTGCCTGTCTTCTTCAGTGAGCCTTATGTGTGGGAGTGTTTTGTAGGTGTATCCATTGGGACTGGGCTCCACAGCTCTGCATATTGATTGGTTGTGGTTTTCCATAGTAGTCTTCATCTGTTGAAAAAATGAAGTTTCCTTGATGAGGGGTGAAGGTTATACTCATCTTTTGGGTATAAGGACAAATGTGTATAGATCGTTGTTAGGGATTATGTTGGTTTAGTAAATTTGTAGGATTAGTAGATTCTCCTCCAATAACCATGATTTCACTAGCAGATTAGTTATCTATGTTTCCAGTTCCAGGCATGGTATCTTTCCTGTTGAATTATCTCTTTTGTTTTGTTTTTAAAGATGTATTTTATGTGGGTGTGCTTGTTTGTGTTCACATGTATGCAACACACGAGTGTCCACAAAAGCTGGAAGCCAGCATCAAGTCCCTTGGGGCCGGAGGTGTTTATGAGCTGCTTCCCTCACTTTGAATGCTAGGATCTGAATTCCAGTCCTCTGCATAATCACCCTTAAAGGCTGAACCACCTTGTACTGGCTAGTTTTGTGTGTCAACTTGACACAGGCTGGAGTTATCACAGAAGGGAGTTTCAGTTGGGGAAGTGCCTCCATGAGGTCCAGCTGTGGGGCATTTTCTCAATTAGTGATCAATGGGGTAGGGCCCCTTGTGGGTGGTGCCATCCCTGGGCTGGAGGTCTTGGGTCCTATAAGAGCAGGCTGAGCAAGCCAGGAGAGGCAAGCCAGCAAGGAACATCACTCCATGGCCTCTGCATCAGCTCCTGCTTTCTGACCTGCTTGAGTTCCAGTCCTGACTTCCTCTGGTGATTAACAGCCATGTGGAAGTAAGCCAAATAAACCCTTTCCTCCCCAACTTGCTTCTTGGTCATGATGTTTATGCAGGAATAGAAACCCTGACTAAGACACACCTCATAGCCCCAGGCTTTATACTATAAAATCTTAAGAAAATACAGCTTGGTAAACTCCACTTTACTGATGTAAAGTTAAATACAGTGGAAAATATGAATGAAATAGATTGTTACTAGTTTTCAAAACTTACTGATGTGAGATGTCACACCTCTGTTTTAAACAGAGCACCTCTCCCTTATATCTCATTCTTTTTGTTAGGTTAACACCAAAGAACATCAGATTGGTCTCGGGGCTCCAGTTTCTGAAGCTGGAAGAAGCCAGAATACTTTCCAACTAGAACAAGAAGTGAGAAACCAAGATAGATTCATCTCTACACTGAAATTACAGGTTAGCCTTGGTTTATATATTAATAAATACATTTCTTAATTAATTTGGCATGTGGGTTTTAGAACAAGAAGATGTAGAGTACTAATTCAGAGCTTGTTTAATGATTCTAAAATCACTCAATTTGGAGAGGGGTTGGTTGTTTGAGACAAGGTTTTTCTGTGTAACAGTGCTCGCTGTCCTGGAATACACCAGGTTGCCCTTGAACTCACAGAGATCCTCTTGCCTCTGCCTCTTGAGTGATGGGACCTGAACCATCACTGCCTGGCTTCATTCAATTTTTATAATCACTTTGATATAATTGATTCAGAGTTAGTGAATGAAAATTATGTATCATGTAATATTTTTTTCCATTCAGGATCTTGTTATGTAACCCAGGTTGGTCTCCAACTCATAGCAAAACTTTTGTGTTAGCCTCACAGATTCTGGAGTTACAGGGATGAGACCGTGAAAGGCACATCAGTTGCCCCCCCTTTTTTTTCTTAAAGATTTATTTATTTTATGTATATGAGTACACGGTAGCTATCTTCAGACAGACCATAAAAAGGCATCAGATCCCATTACAGATGGTTGTGAGCCACCATGTGGCTGCTGGGAATTGAACTTAGGATCTCTGGAAGAGCAGTCAGTGGTCTTAACTGCTGAGCCATCTTTCTAGCCTCCCATCAGCTGCTTTTTAATGAAGAATCTTACTTAGCCATTTCTAACCACGTGAAATAGTGGTCATTTCTATTGACATACATTGCTGTTAAATTCCAAGTGGTTGACTGAGCACAGGGTCCCCAATGAAGGAGCTAGAGAAAGGACCCAAGGAGCTGAAAGGGTTTGCAGCCCCATAGGAGGAACAACAATATGAATTAACCAGTACCCCCAGAGCTTCAAGGGACTAAACTACCATCCAAAGACTACACATGGTGGGACTAATGGCTCCAGCTGCATATGTAGTAGAGGATGGCTTAGTCGGTCATCAATGGGAGGAGAGAGAAGCTCTTGGCCCTGTGAAGGTTCTATGCCCCAGTGTAGGGGAATGCCAGGGCCAGGAAGCGGGAGAGGGTGGGTTGGTGAGCAGGGAGAGGGGGTAGGGAATACGGTTTTTTACAGGGGGGAGACCAGGAAAGAAGAGAACATTTGAAATGTAAATAAAGAAAATATCTAATAAAAAAAATCCAAGTGGTTAAATAATTATGGTGGTTAGATAGCAAACGACAAACAGGATTTCTTTGAGCTTCCAAGTTAGCAAGGGTTTAAATATAGTGCTCTGTGCTACAGGTTTGAGCTCATCTAGCAGTGCTATAATAAAAGGCTCTTAAAACGGACCTTCCAGGAGTGGATGTAGCTCAGTTGGGTGAGTCCTTGCCTAGCATTCACAGAGCCCTGGATTTGATCCCAGCACCATCCAAACTGGGTATTGTAGAACATGCCTATACTCCTAGCACTCAGGAGTTAGAGGCAGAAGGGTCAGAAGTTGAAGGTAATACTCAGACTTGACAATGAGTTCAAGGCCAGCCAGAGCCTCCATGAGACTATTTGCCTGGAGCTGGGAAAACAGGGACTCTGGGGACGATAAAGTGGATTCATCTTTTCCTTTCCTGTTTCCTTCTGTTAAATATAGCTTCAGACTGTGCATGTGAGATGTAAAAAAGTATAATTGTTTTCCCTTTCATTAAACACAGATTCTTTCCTCATACAGTATAATCTGAATGCAGTTTCCCCTTCCTCTACCCTCCCAATTCCTTCCCACCTCCTCTCCCATCCACACCCACTCACTAGAAAATAACAGGCTCCTAAGAGATAACAACAAAACATAAAACATCTAAAATATAATAACATAAAATAAAACACATCATATTGAAAGTTGGCCAAGCCAAGCCAACAGAAGAATAAAAGAGCCCCAAGAGCAGGCACAAGAACCAGACCACTCATTGTCACAGTCAGGAGCCCATAAAGTACTAAACTGAAGCTGTGTTGCAGGGAGCCTGGTGCTGGCTCTGTAACTGCTGCTTCATCTTCTGTGAGGCTCCTTGAGCTCTGAGGGAAGGGATTTGATGAAGATACCTGTGTAGAGCTGTGTGTTCCATGGCACTCTGTCTGCATAATGTCCAGCTGTGGGTTTCTGTATTTGTTTCTGTCTACTGCAGGAGGAAGCCTCTCTGAAGATGGCTGGCTGAACAAGGCATTGATCTATGAATGTAGCCAAGTATCATTAGAAGTCATTTTAGTGTTACTTTATACTGCACTAGGTCTCCATACCACCACTCAAATGCCCTTCAGTTCTAGTTGTCTCTCCTCCCATTCTCTCCCTAAATCCCACCCAAGCCTTCCATTCTCATATCCCAACATTCCATTCACCCTTAATATTTATTCTGTTTCCCCCTCCCATCAGGGAGATTCATGTGTGTGTGTGTGTGTGTGTGTGTGTGTGTGTGTGTGTGTGTGTGTGTGTGTGTCTGTTTGTCTGCCTGTCTGTCCATCTGTGTGTCCTTTCCTCTATGCCTATCTTCTTTGAGTCTGTGGATTGTAGTTTGGTTATCTTTTTTGGTTTTTCAAGTCAGGGTTTCTCTGTGTAGCCCTGGCTGTCCTGGAACTCACTCTGTAGACCAGGCTGGCCTCGAACTCAGAAATCCTCCTGCCTCTGCCTCCCAAGTGCTGGGATTAAAGGCGTGTGCCACCACCACCTGGCTGGTTATCCATATATAATAATATCCATACATAAGCTGATGCATAAAAATGTAGACTCAAAAAAAAAAAATCCCAGAGAAACACAAGGCAGACAGCTAATAACTGCTTGCTTCAAAACAAGCAGATTAAAAGAAAACTATAGACCTTTCCTGCCAGCATAGACTAAACAGAGTCTAGACTTTAATCCTTTCCAGGTGGCTGCAAAGATCCTCAGTTGTGCCTCTTCTTGACCTCATTTCCTTATCTCTACCCCTAAGAAGAGTTGGTATCAAAGGAAACTAAGTAGGGAACCAAGACTTTCATTTCCATCAGGTAGTAGGGAGGTGCATAGTCTCTGAGGTCAGTAGAGACCACAGGGGCACCAAGGCATCTGCTTCTACCCTGTAGTCAGAGGCACCCTTGCTTCTTGCTAGGGAGGTATCAGAGGAGAGTTAGAGCAGAGTCGGGACTTTATTTCTCCTAGCAAGGCCTCTCTTATGATTTGAGTCTGAATTGTTCCCCACAGGCTCTTGTTTTGAATGGGCAGTCTCCAGCTTGTGGTGCAATCTTAGAGGGAGAGCCTTTAGGAGATGGGGCCTGGCTGGTGCAAGTAGCTCACTAGGGATTGGCCTTTGAGGGTCATAGTTGCCCATGGTTCCAGTTTGCCCTCTGCGTCCTGGTCCACCAAGATGTGAATCAGCCCATTCCACCTGTGCCAAGTGTACATTTGAGTAAGGCAGAATTAAAAGGTAATGAACTTACTTATTGGTGGAGGAAATTTCAGATGTTCTTGGTGTGGTGGTGGGAATCAAACCAGGGTCCTGCTCATGTTAAGCAAGCAGTCTATTCATTGAGGTATGGCTCCAGATCTCAGAAGAGGAAGTTTCAAGACTGCATAATATTTTGTCTATAGCATAATTATTGCTTACTGCGCTCAGGCAGCTTTATAATGAGAGTCAGGAAGTCCAGAAGAAAGATATGCAAAACGTGCAGTTTAGGAGCATGCTGTGTGTTTAAAACTGCAGCACAAGAGAGTGGAAAAATTGTTAAAATTGTTAAAGGGCTGTCCATTCACCTTGCACTAGGGCAATAGGGAAGGTTTCTTGAGGGGAGGCTAGACTCTGTGAAAGGCTTCAGGATGCAAAACTGAAAAGCCATTTGAGAGATTTTCCTTTGAGAGAGCCTCGGGTATCTTTAAATGAGGCAACCTAGGGAAGGATTTTCAGTGCATAGGCACTCATAGGCTACTCAGCCTTACCGAGTGACACACACACACCAGTTCAGGCCTGGAGGACCCCAACCTGCCTCTTCTAAAGCACTTATATCACGGAATGAATAAAAGCAGCGTTTACTATCAGGGGCAAGGAGGGTATTCATGTATTTACTGTTGATCCATTTGTTTTATTATAATTCATGATGCAAAAAGGAGTTCTTTATATTGCTTAGAAGTCAGTGGAAAGGACAGGCAAATAAATGATTTTAATGCATCTTATAAAATACTAAGAAAGGGCTGAGAAGTTAACTCAGTCAATATAGTGCTTATACAAAGACGAGTTTAAACATAGAACCTGTGTGAAAAAGCCAGGCATGGTAGTAATTCTGCTTGTAATTCCAGCTCTGGAGGGTGGGCACAGGCATATCCCTGGGGTACTGTGGCCACCGAGAGACCCTGTCTTTAAAAAGCCAAAGTAGATAGTGCTTAAAGAATGACATTTGAGGTTCTCTTTGGCCTGCACACACACGAGCATATGTATACCACACACCACATGCATTCACAGCATGGGGGGTTGCTGAGGACACAGCTCAATAGGGGGAGGGCTTGCTATGCAAGCATGAGAAATGATGGTCAGATTTCCAGCACTCATGCAAATGATGAGTAGGCTGGCGGCCTTCTGCTAACTCTGGCACTCAGGAGTCAGTTGGCCAGCTAGATGAGGCAAATCTGGGAACTTTGAGTTAAATTGAGGGAACTTGCCTCAATATATAAGGTGGAGAGCAATTAAAGAGAACACTTTGTCTTCCACATGCATACACATGTGCACACTTTTCCTTTCACTCCTGTCTGCTGATACATGTGAATACATGCATGCATGTGCACACATGCACACACACAACAGTCCAGAAAAACCCACACAACAGAACTGTGAAGACAGATGAATTGCAATTGTTTAATTGTACATCCTATGACATATTAAAAATAGCACACTATTGATCAAAGTAGCTGAGATAAGAAAGGTAGGGAAAATGAAGAAATGTGGTATGATGATTTGAACATGAAATGTCCTCCATAGGTTGAAAGTGTTTGGGCACCTGGTCCCTGTTTGGGGCAGTGTTTGAACGTTTGAAAGCCTTTGGGAGATGGGGTTGGGTTTGGAAAGTGACTTGGGAATGGGCCTTTAAGGTTAAACCTACAGAGTGTTCTTTTTCTTGGGATGACCTCGATGTGAAGACCTCTGCCACACCCTTCATAGACCCTCAGGAACTGTGGTCCCGAATAACTGTCTCCACCTTAAGTTCTTCCCTCAGGAACTATGGTCCCAGATAACTTTTTCTACCTTAAGTTCTTCTCTTAGGAACCATGGTTCCAGATAACTGTCTCCACCTATACTGGCTGGTTTTGTGTGTCAGCTTGACACAAGCTGGAGTTATTACAGAGAAAGGAGCCTCAATTGAGGAAATGCCTCCATGAGATCCAGCTGTAAGGCATTTTCTCAATTAGTGATCAAGGTGGAAGGGCCCATTGTGGGTAGTGCCATCCCTGAGGCTGGTAGTCTTAGATTCTATAAGAAAGCAAGCTGAGCAAGGGGTTGGGAGCTGTGAGCAAGCCAGTAAGCAGCATTCCTCCATGGCTTCTGAGTCAGTTCCAGCCTCCAGGTTCCTGCCCTGAGTCAGTTCCTGTCTTGACTTTGGTGATAAACAGCAAAGTGTAACCTGAATAAACCCTTTCCTCCCCAACTTACTTCTTGGTCATGATGATTTATGCAGGAATAGAAACCCTGACTAAGACACCACCTTAAGTTCTTCCCTCAGAAACCATGGTCCCAGATAATTGTCTCCACCTTAAGTTCTTCCCTCAGGAATTGTGTCCGAGTGACCAGAAAAGTATGCAGTTGTCTTCGTGAAGAGCTCATACTAGATTGGTGAGCAGGTAGTGTAGCATGAGATTTCTGTTCAAGTTCCCAACAGATGGACTGCACATTTGGTTTAAAGGAAGCAGAAAGAAAATATTAAATACTCTTTACCTACTAGGCCAAGAACAAGCCAATTTCTTTCCTACAGTTGAGGCCTAAGAAATTTTCCTGAGGCTTCTCCTACCTGAAGAGGATTTTATGACATATAGGATATAGCATTATAATACTTAAAATGTTCCTAAACTAGTGCAGGAAGAGTGTTGTAGCATGTCTGCAGCTTAGGTGCACACCCTGGTGACAGTGAACCGAGGCTGCACAGATGAGTAGGGCCAGGGTCAAAAATGGTGACTTGGCATCATATTCTTAGTGACATGGTGACTTCCAATTTACATTTTCAAGGAATTTCTTTCTTTCTTTCTTTTATTTATTTATTTATTTATTTTTCTAGACAGGATTTCTCTGTATAGCCCTGGCTGCCCTGGAACTCACTGTGTAGATCAGGCTGACCTCAAACTCAGAAATCTACCTGCCTCTGCCTCCCAAGTGCTGGGATTAAAGTCGTGTGCCACCACTGCCCAGCCAAGGAATTTCTTTTAAAATTAAAATAAGTCCAACTTTTATATCTATACGCACTATTTTACAGCAACTTAATATACATTCAAATTTCCTATGTGCACTCTTAGGGGTTCAGAGAACTTTCTTTAATTGGTATATGGGAGTAGGCCAAAAGAGAAGGTAAATGGAGACATTCAGACTAGTCACAATAAAAGTTTGAACCAGGGAAGTACTTTGTACGTTTATAGATCCCCTTCCTACTTGTTAAAAAATTCATTGTTGCCGGGCGGTGGTGGCACACACCTTTAATCCCAGCACTTGGGAGGCAGAGGCAGGCGGATTTCTGAGTTCGAGGCCAGCCTGGTCTACAGAGTGAGTTCCAGGACAGCCAGGACTACACAGAGAAACCCTGTCTCGAAAAAACAAAAACAAAAACAAAAACAGAACAACAACAACAAAAAATTCATTGTTTTTTGTTGACTGGTTTTGATAATGTAGACTTTAAATCTCACATGTTAGTATGCTTCACAAAGTGACATTGCTATGGTTGGATTCTCATAATGACCTCATATGCTTCCTAATGTGACCCATTCAGAATTATAAATGGCATTGTAACATATTTAGTTAGGATAGTTCATTACTGGGTATGGTGATATGTACCTTTAATCCCAGCGCTCAGGAGACCGAGGCAGATGGATCTCTTGAGTTTGTCGCCAGCCTGATCTATGCAGCGAGTTCCAGGTTATCCAAGGCTAAGTAGTGAGACCATGTCTCAAAAAAACAAAACAAAAACAAAACCAAAAACCCACCTCCAGCAGCAAACAAAACAAAACAAAACAAAAAAACAGAAAAGAAAAAATAATTCATGAACTATAGGATATTCTTCATAGAGGGACAAACATGATTTATACTTTTAAAGTAAACTTTCAGTTTTAAAAGAAGTTATCTCTGTAGTTACTTGAAACATTCAAGGTTAAGGCATGACTGACTCAAAACTAAGACTAGGTGTTTAGCAATTCTAGCTGCTGCTTAAAGACTTAGATAGGTGTTGGGGGTCGGGTGTAGGGACTAGGGCTGCTTGTATTTCTTATTTAAATTGAGTTAATCTTCTGAAGAAGACCATCATAGGATCTTGAATCTATGTGCTCTATAGATAATTGTTAAATATGTTGAACTCACAGAGTTCCTTTTATTGTACTTATTGTGCCTCAAGGAAATAAAAGTTCTCTGAGGGTAGGCATCTAGTCTGTCCTTGGCATCTTTGGAATTTAATGTAGTTTCTGGTGTTAGTGTTGTTCATGAGTCTGTTCTCGTTCTCTCTCTCTCTCTCTCTCTCTCTCTCTCTCTCTCTGTGTGTGTGTGTGTGTGTCCATGTCTTTTTATACCTATTGTAGTTTGACACTGTGTTGGGAACTATTGCCCTCCTTATTAATCAGCAGATACCAGATTGATGTGACATTTAGTTTAGGCAAGCAAGTTATTGTGTTCAAAAAGACTTCTAGGCCGGGTGGTGGTGGCACACGCCTTTAATCCCAGCGCTTGGGAGGCAGAAGCAGGTGGGTTTCTGAGTTCGAGGCCAGCCTGGTCTACAGAGTGAGTTCCATGACAGCCAGGGATACACAGAGAAACCCTGTCTCAAAAAACCAAAAAAAAAACTTTTCTAAAGAGTTAACAGTTTTAAACAGCAAGTAGAAATTTGATTCCTTTTCATTATCTTTAATTTCTTTACTGCAGATAAATATTTAGCTTTTTTCCCCCTCGAGATAAGGTCTCTTTATGTAGCCAGGTTAGTTTTAAAGTCATGATCCTCCTGCCTTAGCCTTCTGAGGGCTTGGATTATGGGCATATGCTATCGTGCCTGGCTATTTGGATGTTCTTTTAATAGTTTGCTTAAAAAGCTATATATAGTAAGACAGTGCAGGTTACTCATGGGAGTGGAATCCTGGAGGGGCTGGGAGAGGGTGAGTGTTGTGGGAATTATAAAAAATGAATCCACCCGGCAAATTTACATTCTTGTGCTGGTACCGTTCAACCTCAATACTAAATCCCGGCAGGTTTTTGTTATTTTCTCCCAGCAAGCGACATCTCACTTGCATGCTACTCTTTTTTTTTTTTTTTTAACTTTTATTGCATTATGATGAGAAAAGTTACATGATTTCAATTTATCTGAATTTGTTAACATTTAAAACATTTTAATTAAATAGAATTGAATCACATTCTTGTTCCCCTTTTGTACCACCACTCCTCCCATAGACCCCCCTTCAATACCTATAATATCTTTTTTGTCATATTCCTTAAAATTTATAAAATATTATAACAATAAAAATAAGTATTATAAAAGTTGTTTGACATAAAACAACAATCCATTTAACAGTCTTATGTAGATGCTCATCTACATGCATGCTACTCTTTATACATCCCCACAATCATTCATCTAAATAGCACCTAAGACCTGGTAAGTAAAGCATGATTCTTAAGGTCTTAATATCCAATCAGATTTATATAATAATAGATCACAATTTACAAGATGCCAGTACAATAATTTCAGAACCAAAATAATAAAGACAATATTCTAACCCAATTAATCTATTTTGTAAGAACCTTTACTTGGTTGTATAACCTTGTGGGTCTGGCTTGTCCTCATCATCTGTCTCCATGATGATGACCTTTTTCCTCCTCTCCTGACCTTCCTCCTCTTCCTGCTCTCGCTCCACCTTTCTATTCCTGTCCAATCACAGGCCCGTCACTGCCCTAATGTGTCTAGACAGAGAAAATGCTACAGCAGGTGAATGTGATTGCAATATATTATATGCTGTATGAAATTCTCAAAGAATAAATTGCAAGTATTTTTTAAAAAGCTATTTAAAGTACTAATTTTGTTTTGCTTTGTTTTGTTTTTCAAGACAGGGTTTCTCTGTGTAGCCCTGGGTATCCTAGAACTCACTCTGTAGACCAGACTGACCTTAAACTCAGAGATCACTTGCCTCTGCCTCTGAGGTGCTGGAACTTAAGACATGCACCATCACTGCCTGGCAAAAACTATTTTTAAAAATAGTATTTCTATCATTAAAAAACCTGAAATTTGACATGAAAGATGCAGTTATTAAGAAAAAATAATTTGGTGGCTAGGAATGTGGCTTAGTAGGGCCTCTAGCCAGGCATTCATGGTGGCCTAGATTTGATTCGTACCACACTGATTAGTTATTTAGTTAATATTTTCACTTAGTGGTTTTTCTAGATTGGTAACAATATGGTACAAAATGAATAAGACACAAAGATTATACACTTAGGTGTTCTTGCCAGTTAAACAAAATTAGTCTTTCCGATTCTAACACCCAATTGCTTTTCTCAGAAGGAAGCTAAGGGATCCTTTTAACATAATTACTTCCTTTCTGGTTATAACAGGTTAAAGATCTCAAACAGACAAATCATGACTTGGAAGAATATGTTAGGAAACTCTTGGATAGTAAAGAGGCGGTAAGCACTCAAGTAGATGATTTAACCAACCACAATGAGCATCTTTGTAAAGAGTTGATTAAACTTGACCAACTAGCAGAGCAATTACAAAAAGAAAAGAATTTTGTGGTGGACACTGCCGACAAGGAACTTGAAGAAGCAAAGGTAAGTAAATTTATCACCGATTATATCTTAATTGTACTTTAAGCATGCGATTGTAAAAATAAATTGGAAAAGTGAAATTTTCATATAATTTGGAAGCTTTTTAGTTTAGCATATATTAAGTTTATCATAAGGATTAAGTTATATTTTTCTCATACTTTATTTTATTTTATTTTTTTACATTTTTTTGCTCATATTTCCCCCTAAGTTTTATGAGGCTATTATGAAAATTTCAAAGCAAGGATAGTCTGTATGTACAATATGACTCTGCTTCCCCAATTTGTTCTCTTTGTATTTCTGTAAACAGGTAAATTCCCCACACCTTCGTTAAAAATGGTCTTGCTCTCTAGCCTAGGCTTGCTCTGAGCTCTTGATCTTCTTGCCTCCCTCAGCTTTCTGAGAGCAGGGGTTCCAGGTGCCATGCCCCACTCCATTTAGCGGTTTATTACTGACTTTTAACCAAATAAGAAGTGTTATATGTTGTTAATTTGTTCTTCTTGGTTGACTTAAGAGTTTGAGTTTTTGTTTAGGAAGATCTTTATCACATCAAGAGCTATAAATTTAACTTCTAAAATTTACCTTTACATTTTTCAACACAAAACTCATTCCTTTAATTTGAGAATACTTGTCTGTAAGTCCTTGCCTGGAGAAGGTCCTGGAACTCCCAGTGAGAATAGCTAGAGTGGTGTATCTCTAGCCTGTAATAATGTACACCACATGGTCACTGCACCAGTATTAAAGGCTCTTAAAAGGAGTGTGTGTATTTTCAATATTTCCCCATAAACTTGTCAGTTTATTTTGACCTTTTAGGGATAGCTTAGTGGTTAACTGAGTACAATGTTCATCTCAACTGTGAACATTGTCAAGTTGAGAGTTTTACTGTCCTTCATTCTTCATATTAAAAATTAACTGACTCCTTCCCAGACTGAAGAGGAAACATGACTGGCTGAATTTCAACCTTGAGTATGCTCTCTGTAGAAAGCATCTATTTTAAAGGATTCTTTAGGATCTACTGACCAGATGGGAGCAGGGAGTAGGTAGGTAGGTGTCAGGGTGAATTCTCTGAGGTTAAAAGGAAGAACTCCAGGAATGGTAAGCCTCTGAATTATAAAGCATAGGCTTTAGGTAAAAATGAAAAAATTTGAAACATGGAAAATGAAAATATTAAATATTAAGATTTTGCCTGGCTCAGAAAAGGATAGTTCTAGAAAAATGATACTCATGTATGATGTAGAATTTCTGCTACATTGGAGAATTGTAAAGCTATTTGAGCTTTTGAGAAAGAGGTTCCTGTCATCTGTGGGGTAGTGTTGTTGGAGAGAGAGTGTGGGAAATCACAATAAATCAGAGGAGTGGCTTTAGGATTGGCGCCTTGAAGTGGGGAAGCAATGTTTAGTGACATTGGAGGGCAGAAGGGAGAGGAGAAAGGTGCAAGACCATTTTGGGGATGTGGACACCACACAGTTGTCCTCATCCTTTGCAGTAGCCATGTATTGTAGCTTTAGGTTTATCATGATACATACTTGTCTGAGTTTGGGGGTAGAATTTGAAGTAGTTTCTAATTTGATTGCTGAATGCTTCTGTTCTTACACTCTCCTTACATGTTCTAACATGTACAAGTAGAATCTAAGGTTAATGATAGGATTAAGTTTATTCACTGAAAAGAATTTATTTTGGTTAGTCATATTTTAAATATTCATGAAGTAGCCTCGTCCATTAAACTGTTTTTGAGTCTTTACTACTGTGCTCTTATTGCTATGTAACAAGCTACTCCTGAAGCTAAGTGATTTCAAACTTTTTCAGGTGACCTGGTGGTTGTGGTTCAGTTTCTCAGGAAATTGTAAGAAAGGTGATGTCAGATTGCAGTCATATGTTAACTTTACTAGAAGACTTGCTTCTCAGTTAGCTTCCTTCAGAGTGCTTGGCCCTCAGCACAAGTCTTCTGTACAATGACAGTTGGCCTCTACTTTCTGAGCCCGGATCCAAGCGTGATAACAAGCTGGAATCTGCAGTGCACATTTCTACCATCTCTGCTTTTTAAAATGACTCACTAGGGCCACACCTGTAATCTCAGCACTGGAGAGGCTCAGGCAAGAAGATTGTGAGTTCACAGTTCACAGGGCTGCATAGAAGACTGTCTTGGGGGAAAACCAGAGTGGCATTATATAGAACCCACACTAAAGTGGAGGCCTGCATCTTCTCATGCAGCAGTGTAAGACTTTGAGCACGCATCAAAACTGCAGCTCTTTGCCTTTGTTTGTCTTCACAGCTTGAGTTACCATTTATGATTTAATAAAGCAGCTTTCTAGATGGTTGAATATGATTTTCTGTAGTGTGAAGGGTAGAATTGCAAATTTACTATTGTTAGTTTCTTATACCACACATATTAGGGTTTCTGGCCCCCCCTCACACACACACACACACACACACACACACAATTTTTTGGAAACACAACTCATCAGTAATACTGTTAAGGAAAAGTAACCTAAACCATATTCACTGAAAAATGACTAGCTGTTATGCTCTGTGGCATTTGCAATTAAACTGAATACAACTAAATTATGACTTTAATTAAAAGACATTTTCTAAGATGGCACCAATGTGTTTAAAATTTAATACATTCTATATGAGATATTATAGAATGTATTAACATAAGAGCTCCTTTTTTATTTTAGTTATTTATGTTTGAGTATGAGTTCTTTGCCTGCATGTATATATGTATCACATTTGTGCCACCTAGTGCCTGCTGAGGTCAAAAGAGGGTGTTAGATCTCCTGGAATTGGAATTATGGATGGTTGTGAGCCACTATGTAGATACTGAGAACTGAAAACAGATTCTCTGCAAGAGAAGCAAACGCTCATAACCTCTGACCCATCTCTCTAGCCCTAGCATGTGTATTTTAAAATGTTTTAATTTCTTTGAAAATATCATATATGTGTACTACATTTATATCATTCCCCTCCTGCTCCTTCCATATGTCTTTTCATCCCACTCCCTTTCAAACCCATGTCTTCTTTGTTTTAATTATTCTTGTTACATATATGCATACACATGTATTTGGGAATAAATACATAAATACAGCCTACTGAGTCCATTTAGTGTTGATTGCATACATGTATTTTAGGGATGACTACTTGGTATTAGATAACCAGTTAGGAGGCTCATCTCTAGGAAAAACTGATTCTCCCCAATTCACATGGGACCATTATTGAACTAGATCTCTGATACCCTTTTTTTATTGTTACCTTTGCATGGCATTCGATCAACCAAAGTAACTGAATTTACCATATAGAAAATACTGTGTAAAACTTAATATTTATATTTGTAAAATTCTTATCCTGCTTTTAAAATATATTTTACAGTTATTCATTTTATTTTATGTATATGATTGTTTTGCCTGAATGTGTGTCTGTATATCATGTGTGTTCCTTATGCACATGGAGGCTAGATGAGGTCACTAGGTCCCCTGAAACTGGAGATGGTTACAAGCCATCATGTGGGTGCAAGAGCACAGCTCCTTTAACTGCTGAGCTGTCTCTTCAGTCCCACTTTATTTTTTGTGTAGCTCTTCCCCACATTGTTTCCCTTCTCCACTCTGGCTTAGCAGCACTGGCCACCTTGCTGTTCACTGGGACTAGCTAGGCATTCTTTTGCCCTGGACATCGGCTGTAACTACCTTTTTTTCTTGGAATGTTCACCCAGATTTTCCTGTGCCCTCTTCTTTAAACCTTGCTCAAGGGTGCCTTTCTGTGGAGACTCCTTGATAATTGTTTCAAATTCCAGCCTTGTTTTCCATAAACATAGTACCCTTAGCACTGTTTTCCTTTGTCAGTGTGTTATATAAGTTAATATTTAACTAACTTATTTTAACTTAAAAAATCTATTTTAGTCACTGTTATATTGCTGTGAAAAGACAACATGAGCAAGGCAACTCTTATAAATGAAAGCATTTAGTTGGGGCTGACTTACAGTTTCAAAGGGTGAGTCTAGTCCATTATCATGGTGGGAAGCATGGCAGCAGGCATGGTACTAGAGAAGTAGTTAAGAGCTACATCCTGATCCACAGGGGCAGGGGAGGGGAGGAGAGAGGAGCCATAGGAAGAGGGGAGACTGGCTCGATATGATATGATGTGAACTTTTGAAACCTCAGCCCACTCCTAGTGACACACTTGCTTCAACAAAGCCACACCTTCTAATGTTTTCAAACAGCTCTATGTGCTAGTGACTAAGTATTCAAATGGCTTATGGGGGCCATTCTTACTCAAGCCACCACATTTAGCCTTCCCAGCTGGAATATTAGGTGTCCTTAAATTCAAAAATCTTTAACTGTTTTGTTTGCTTAAAAAAAAAAAAAATCTCTTGGGTGCTGGAGAGATGGCTCAATGGTTAAGAGCACCAGCTGCTCGTCTGGAGGTCCTGAGTTCAATCCCTAGCATCCATGTGGTAGCTCACAATGTTTATAACTATAGTCCTATAAGATCTGATGCCCTCCTCTTGTGTGCAGATGTACATGAAGACAAAATTATCCATATACATAAAATAAAATCTTAAAATGTCTCAAGTGCCTTAGAATCTGAGTGGTTATTATATTTTCTTTTGAGTGACATGGACCGTATTTGATATATTTATTGACTATCATCTTTTCTTTTTTCCTTTAACTAGATTATAAACTCCCTGGGGCAGAAATTTGTGTCTTGTTGCATTTCTTGTGTTTGCCAGCATGAATCAGTATTACACTATCAGGCAGGCACACAGTATGCAACCATTAAGCAGTTGTTAGGGAGGTAAAAAACCGCAGGATTAACACCCGTTCTTTGGGCCAGTTATAATTATTTTCAGGGTAGGCTTTGCACTTTTGTAATAAAGGTTCTGTATGCTTATAGTAAAATTTTCAACTTTATGGGTGTAGTTAAGTGGTAGATTGCTCGCCTAGGAAGTTCAGTCCCTCACACCACAAGTACACAAACAAGAAGATTTCAGCTCACCTAGAACACTAGAAAGAAGGAAATAATGCCTACTGCTCTCATACTTGGATCTACTCTCACTCTCTCTTCCTCCGGTTACAGATTATTGGTCAAGTTTCATCTGTATCTAGCATATGCGTATTTCCATTTTTTTAGGAAGTATCACACTGGATATTCTGTTTTACAGAGTTTTCATACTTAGCAAAGAACAAAAATCTTTATACATTTATACTAGAGTTATGCCTTTTTAGTGTCTGCACAGTAAGCTGTATTAGTCAGGATTCTCTAGATGAACAGACCTAATAAAATGAATCTGCATATAGAAAGGAGCATTTATTAGAGTGGCTTCCAGGCTTTGGTCCAGTTAGTCCAACGATAGCTGTCTACCAATGGCAAGTCCAAGAATCCAGTAGCTGCTTTGTCCCTGACGCTGGATGCTCAGCTGGTCCTCAGTGGTTGCCAGAATCCCAAAGAGGTAGGAGTGAAGAAACAAGGAGTGCCCTGCTCTCCAGTGAGAGCAACAGCAAGCAGAGAGCAAGCCCTTCTTTCTTCCATGTCCTTATATGGGCTGCCACCAGAAGGTGTGGCCAGATTAAAAGTGTATCTTCCCATCTCAGAAGATCAGATGTAGTATGGGTCTTCCCACTTCAAATGATTCAGTTCAGAAAACCCTTCATAGGTGTGCCCACCTGCTTTCATTTTAGTTAATTCCAGATGTTGTCAAGTTGAAAACCAAGAATAACCATCACAGTAGCATAAAATAAAACATTGAATATTTACATGATTCAGAGTTGTACAACGTTTATACAAACTATAAGTTATGTTCCAAACATTAGGACCCCTTAATATTTTATAAACTATAGTCTGACTTCTAGAGGACTCTTAGAAGGATAATAAAGACACATGGAATGGGGTTTTATTGAAATTTACTGATAGAATTTTTTTTTTTTTTTTTTTTTGGTTTTTCGAGACAGGGTTTCTCTGTGTAGCCCTGGCTGTCCTGGAACTCACTCTGGAGACCAGGCTGGCCTCGAACTCAGAAATCGGCCTGCCTCTGCCTCCCAAGTGCTGGGATTAAAGAGGCCCTGGGCATGGATCCTAGCAAAGGTCATTAATTGTTCCAGGAAATTCTCATTTAAATTGTAGCATGTTTATCTTAGTTCAGGATAATGAGACGATAATGTGATGCTCATTAATTATAAATATATCACTGAACTTATTTGTTGCCTTTAAACAAAGAGCTTATTACTATCTGTAATAAAAAAGTCACTTGTTTTGAAACATATGGTATAGATGTGTTATATATATAGCTATAGATGATAGCTGTACTATAAAACTGATGTGAAAGTGTCCTGTGGCTTGAGTGAAGTAATGCATTAAAATAGTTCATCAGAGAAAGAAGATTGAATGGGAGTTTGAAAATACTTCACTACAGGCTTATATTGCTTTCCTGTTACAATCCTCAGAATTATGATTACTCTCAACATTTTGATTCAATAAATGATATAATTTTGTACAATTAACAAATTAATATTTTATTGAAAACATTGGGTAAAAGAACCCCTTTTTAAAGTCTGGGTTCCTTTACTGCTGAAGGTAGGCAAGCATGAGGGACAGGTTACCTTCTGCTTCAAATATTCAGTGTAAATGCTTTTATTTTTAAGTGGTTTCCTCTTTATATTCTTTCCAATTAAGTCAATTTTAGCATCTTCAGTATAAATGACAGAATTTCTAATTTTTCAGGTTGAACTCATTTGTCAGCAAAATAATATAACAGTATTAGAAGATACAATTCAAAGGCTTAAATCCGTAAGTATATTTTTCATAAATATATGGTAGGCAGTCATTTTTATTTAGTTAGTAAGCTACTAAAAGAATTAAATATACCCTTTGACTTGTGCCTTTGTGAACAGTAAAACATTTTGTTTTCTAAACTTAACACCCACTAACAGAGGTTTAAACATTTTGTTTTCTAAACTTAACACCCACTAACAGAGGTTTTTGGGCATCCTCGTCCCAGAGTGTGCCATCTTGCTTCTTTATATCACCACTTTCTTCTAGGTGGTGACAGTAACCTTTGGTGGGTTTTAGCAAAGAGCTTTCTAATTGCTACTAGCTTTAAAATGGCTTCAAAATTTTAAATTTTTGATATGTAAGGTACATTCTTCTATACTTTAAATTTTATGGCTTCATAATTAATATTTTTAAGTTATAAATACTTAATCAGTACCAGTTGATGTTGTGTTAATTGTACAACATGAAATGAAAGTCTTCCGTTTAAATATTTTAATCTGTTATTTAAAATACTTAAAAACACCATCTGAAACATGTCAATTTTTTCTCAGTATTCATAAAACAAATATAAAAACATTTTAAAAGTTTTTCTAAAAGTCTGTGTGAATGGGAATTCATGGCAAGGCTCCTGAATGTACAGACTGTTCAGGATTCATTAGCATAGCCATTCACTGAACAAGTATTGAACAGAATGTAAACTAACGTAAAACACTGAAATGTGATGTAATAGGAAAGATTTCCAGAGTCAGTCATTCTAAGATTTGCTTCAGGTCTGCGTGTTTCTGAAATCTCTAAGTAAGTAAGTATGTATGTATATATGTATGTATGTATATATGTAATTATATATTAAATATAAAGAAAATATAGTAAACATATATAATAACATATATATTCGTCTCCAAATGATTAACTAAATATAGTGTTTTATTCAAATAAAGCACAACAAAATGGTGAAAATTGCTTTAAAAATGGTGTGTTTTTTAAAATAATGAATAAGTTTTTAATGTTTTATTTCAAAAAATATTAAATTTAATATTTCAGAGACTTCTTTGTGTTTCTATTTTCAAAGGATGCTATAATTTAGCTTAAAATAATTGCTTAACTTTTTCCTCCTTGGCAAGATAATTTTAGAGACTGAAAAAGCACAAAATACATCTCCTTCTAGACTTGATTCCTTTGTCAAGACTTTAGAAGCAGACAGAGATTATTATAAGACTGAAGCTCAGAATTTGAGAAAAATGATGAGAAGTAGATCTAAGAGTCCAAGACGCCCATCGCCAGCTTCCCGGGTAGGTGTGGAGGACATTTCTTAACCTTTTAGTTTGTTTCTCAAGTTCTGACTTTTATTCTTTGATTTATCTAATTTGGGACTAACTAATGTGATTTTGTATGAATTACAGTATCAAAGAGGTTGGGAGACAGGTCTCTGATGGCACAGTGAACAGCAAAGTTCTTTATTCCCAGTAAAAGTTGTGGTTGGGAGCTAAGTAGACCAATGTGGTACAGTTTGGGGTGAGGTTGTAAAAGGTGATTTTGCTGTTGTTC
>NW_022196896.1:65650048-65651367 GCF_008632895.1 Mastomys coucha | reverse complement strand
AGGCTGCTAGGAGAAGACTGGCTTCTAAGCAGCTAGGATGAGGGTCTTAAAGCCCACATCCACAGTGATACACCTCCAACAAGGCCACACCTACTTCAACAAGACCACACCTACTCCAACAAGGTCACACCTTCTAATAGTGCCACTTCCTATGCCAAGCATATACAAACCATCACATTCCACTCCCTAGCCCCTGTAGGCTTGTTCAAACACATGAGGCTATGGTGGCTATACCTAGCTATAGCATAATAAGAAAATACATTTAGTCCAACTTCCAAAGTCCCTATAGTCTGTAGCAGTCTCAACAATGATAAAAGTCCAAACTTCAAAGTCACTTCTGAGATTCATCCAATCACTTAACTGTAATCTCCAAATCAAGACAGGAAACTAACTGGGCAAACAACAAACTCTGCATCTCCAAGGCTGATGTCAAAGTGGTCTTTAGATCTCCAACTCCTTTTTCATCTTTGTTGACTGCAACAAACTTCTTTCTCCTGTGATGGTTCCACTCCCTGTTAGCAGCTTTCCGTGGTAGATATTCCACAGCTCTGGCATCTTTAACATCTTTGGGTCTCCAAGTCAACTTCGGCTTCATAGCTTCTTATTTCAATCCCTAGGTCTGGGCTCCTCCAAGAGGCTCAGATAACATTTCCAGCTCTACCCTCTGTAGCACTCTGTTGGCGCTACTCCACTGCTGCTGCTGTTCTTGTGATCATCCCATAGTACTGGCATCACCAATACACTGGGGTCTTCTGCTGCAACTAAGCTTCACCAATAGCTCTCATAGGCTCTCTTCATGGTGCCAAACCTAAACTACTTTGCATGGCCCCTTCAGTCCTGGGCTGTCAACTGCAGCTGAGGCTGCACTTTCACCAATGGCCTTCCATGGCTTCAAAGTGCCAAGCCTCAGTTGTTCTTCACGATCCCTTCATGTGTTCAAAACCAGTACCACCTGGGAGACTCTTACACATTACCAAGTACAGCTGCACCACGGGGTACAACCTTGGCTATCTCTGGAACACAGCTTCTTTGTTCTCTCAGAAAATACTTCCCAGAAGATTTCACCTTGGTGACACTGATCTCTTTTTTTTTTTTTTTTTTTTTTTTTTTTTTTGAGGCAGGGTTTCTCTGTATAGCCCTGGCTGTCCTGGAACTCACTGTGTAGACCAGGCTGGCCTTGAACTCAGAAATCCACCTGCCTCTGCCTCCCAAGTGCTGGGATTAAAGCCACTGGCTGGCTCTGATCTCTTCTTAATACCACTGATTTCTTAGTTCCAGATAACCAGCATCAATTGTCCTAGTAGTCCCTTCTATTCTTG
>NW_022196896.1:65637855-65649372 GCF_008632895.1 Mastomys coucha | reverse complement strand
GTATTTTTCCTTTCTAAGCTTGCTATGCTTGTTCAAAATGCTCTTCATGAGACTTAATCAGAGAACAATCTTTGTTGGGCTCTTTTGAGACGTCCTTTGTCAATGTAATTAATATAAATCTCTTTATGTTAGCCTCAGGTAGACCCTTCAGACAAGGGCAAAAGCAGCCACATTCTTCACCAAAATACCACAAAACAGTGTCTATCCCATATACTGAAATTCTTTTCCACTGAAACCTCTTGGGCCAGGTCTGCACTGTTCATATCACTCTAAGCAACAAAGTCTTCCATATTCCTATTAGGATAGCCTATTAAGCCCCACCTAACGGATTCCACTGCTTTCCAAATCCAAAGTCCCCAAGTCCACAATCTTCCAAAGAATACATGCTCAGGCTTATCACAGCAGTACCCCAGTCCCTGGTACCAACTTCTGTCTTAGTTAGGGTTTTACTGCTGTGAACAGACACTATGACCAAGGCAACTTTTTAAAGGACAACATTTAATTGGTGCTGGCTGGCTTACAGTTTCAGAGGTTCAGTCTAGTATCTATCAAGGCAGGAACATGGCTGCATCTAGGCAGGCGTGGTGCAGGAGGAGCTGAGAGTTCTACATCTTCATCTGAAGGCTACTAACAAAATACTGGGGCTGGAGAAATGGCTCAGCGGTTAAGAGCACTGACTGCTCTTCTAAAGGTCCTGAGTTCAAATCCCAGCAACCACATGGTGGCTCACAACCATCTATAATGAGATTTGATGCCCTCTTCTGGAGTGTCTGAAGACAGCTACAGTGTACTTATATATAATAATAAATAAATCTTTAAAAAAAAAAAAAACAGAATACTGGCTTCCAAGCAACGAGGAGGGTATTAAAGTCCACACCCACAGTGACAAACCTACTCCAACCAGGCCACACCCCCTAATAGTGCCACTCCCTGGGGTAAGCATAAACAAACCATCACACCAGCTGGGTAGATAATGATCAAAATTGAGAGTCAGGAAGCAAAGTGGAACATAAAATCTTCTGTAGATGTGCAGCAGATCTGAGGCCTAGGGATTGTTGAGTAAGTGTTCAGAGATCATGTTGGGCTGTGAATAAGGACTGGTGGAACTTCCTGTCAGGGTAGATGTACCCAAGACATAGAAATAGCATATGTAGAGATATAGCAAAAATAGAGAAAGATAATTTGTCATTAGGCAAATATTCCACCCAAGGTGTGTTGAAGTTAAATTTGTATCTCAAAATGGGTAAGTGGAACATACCAAATCTATTTCTTAGCTACATACACATATACATATATATCACATATATACACAATATATATATATATATGTATGCACATATATATACATGTTCATATATATCACATACACACAGACACACACAGACTCACACACACACAGATATATATGCTTGTACTCATTTGTGAACTCTTGAAAATAAAATTTCTACCATTTTCTTATTTCCTTGCTGTTTGCATATTATTCTGGTTTCAGTTTTAACCACCTGAATATACAGTATGTATAATTTAAGTTTCTGTTTTTAAAAATTCTATGTATTTCTATCATAGGCGCAGGAAGAAATTGCTCGACTTCGACGAGAAATGATGAAAAGCTGTAAGTCTCCTAAGTCAACCACAGCACATGCTATTCTTCGTCGGGTAGAGACGGAGAGAGATGTAGCCTTCACTGACTTACGAAGAATGACCACAGAGCGAGACAGTCTGAGGGAAAGGCTCAAGGTGTGGCAGTGTTGTGTGTGTCTTCAGTGGTACAGTGTGGGGGCAGTGGCACTGAGCCTGCTTTGTGCTTGTGTCTTAAACAGATTGCTCAAGAGACAGCATTCAATGAGAAGGCTCACTTGGAACAGCGGATAGAGGAGCTGGAGTGCACAGTCCACAACGTAAAACAAAACCCTTGCTCCTATTCTGTGTGCTCTTCCCTGTCTCTCTGTACTGTGTTAGGAAGAGTTTCTGTAGCTTTCTGAGATTGTGTTTGCAGTCCTAAACTACTTAAGGTGGTCTGCATGATGTGTTATTTCCTTAATCCTACGTCATCTGTTCACACAATTAGTATCCTCTAGAAACAGGGGTGCAGCCTTTTATTTTTCGTGTGTTTGGTTACAAAGCTTTTTTGTTTTTATTTTTAGGATATAGTCTCAGGAATAGTTTTTGTTTGTTTGTTTTGAGACAGGGTTTCTCTGTGTAGCCCTGGCTGTCCTGGAACTCACTCTGTAGACCAGGTTGGCCTCGAACTCAGAAATTTGCCTGCCTCTGCCTCCCAAGTGCTGGGATTAAAGGCATGAGCCACCATTACCCAGCTTAGGAATATTATTTTTAATTAATTGAAATTTATTTATTAGGGGGGATGTACAGGGTCTCATTATGTAGCCCAGGTTGGTTTTGAACCCATGATTCTTCTGCTTCAGCCTGCTGAGTGTTGGCATTGTAGTGCCACTAAAATTTTCATTTTTTTCTGATCTCCATGTTGTTATAGATAATATTGCCAAATATGAATATATTAAGCATTTGAGGTGCTCTAGATATGTATTTGCAGTGTTTCAGGTATGGAAACACTAAGGCTTTGAATGCAATGATATGTTCATTTGAGGTATTTCTTATATGTAAAAAACAGACAAGAGAAAAAAGTTTATTTTCACAATCCTACTTTATATGTAATGTATTAATCTTGGACAATAAATTAATTTTTTTGCATATTCATTATGTATATAGTCAAATTGAGCCAGATTGAAAAAGGTAGACTGACATACTAAGATAGACAGGCTTTATAGAAGCACTATGTCGTGACTTGTTTTTATTCCTGTTATATAATACTTTATCTATAAAACCTCTGCAGCGTTCAGGTCTACCCAAGTCATTGTCTCATTATGTAGTCTGCCATAAACTGCACTTTGTAGAAGGAGTGTTTCTCTGCTGCTAGGACTGATAAGGCTGCGCACTGATGTTGGCTAACTGTGTCATTCCACTTGTGTAGCTTGATGATGAGCGCATGGAACAAATGTCAAACATGACTTTGATGAAGGAAACCATAACCACTGTGGAAAAAGAAATGAAATCATTAGCAAGAAAGGCAATGGACACCGAGAGTGAGCTTGGCAGACAAAAAGCAGAGAATAATTCTTTGAGGTAAACACTACATTGCCGTTAAAGAACGTCACTGCTGTACTGAACTTCCCTGCTTTATAGTGCATTTCATAATGAAAACTTATCTGTCATTGTCAATTTATGAAAACATTTATAGGAAGCAGTTGTAGAAACCTCAGCAACACGTAATGGTGTCCCCAAATCACTTAGCCAGAAAACACTCCTACACTCATTCTAATCTTACGGTTTGTAACATGTGTCAGGTTTAATGTTTTTATACAGCTCTCTGAAAACTGAGATACTTAACTTTGGAATTTTATCGTTGAATGTACTTTTATAATTTTAAATTCTTTTCTAAGATCCGAACAATTTAAGAATGCCCAGACTCAAAACCTTAAGGAAAAGATGGTTCGTACCACAGGAGTAAGTTGATTAACCCTTTCATTGCAGTAGTGTAACAGTGGAAGGATTGCCCTGAGAGCAGCGTGTGGGCAGAAGGCGCCTCTGTACCCAAGATTCTATGTTCGCATTTGTTAATGTGAAACAAAACTATTCAAGTTTCAGTAGAGAGGAACTTCTCTTTATCTGTAGACATGAAAAATGTTAGTTGATGTGAATGTGTGATATATTATTAAATCTATTAAATAATTGGGCCATATGTGAGTTCCTAGAGTCTTCCCTTGATCTTCAAGGAACCACTTGTTGGGACAGATAATTACTCAACCCCCCCTGTTTTTCCTTGGAAAACTTCTTCCTTATAATGGTATGGTAAGCTCACACAAAATGCAAATGATTTGAGAGCAAGAAAACAACACAAAGCAAACCTTGGGAAATAGAGAGAAGTAAGGAAAGGTTAGTCACAAATATAAAAGGGAAAAGTTCAGTGTAGAACTACTTCCAGCCAGAAATCTGTTCAGGGGAGCAGGGAAGTTTCCTGTGTGACTGAGCTCAGCTGGTAGCAGTTTATACCTGCTGTTTTCAATTTTATCACATAGAACTTCTGTGTTGTTAGAAGTTCTTACAAATGTGTAATAACCTGGGTGTGCTTTGTTCCTTTGGCACAGGACCTTGCTGTGTGGTTCAGCACTTTTGCAGTCCCCTGCTTCTGTAGGATAGAAGTGTGTTCCCTGCCCAACACTTTCAGGAGATTTTTTTTTTGATGTATGGTTGCATATTTGAAAACTTTTACTGATGAATAACTGCAGCATATACACTAAAAGGTCAATATTTGATATACTAAAGTTGGAAACCTTTGACCTTTGAATCCATCACACAATCAAGGTTCTAGCTTATTCTGCACTCCTGTGTCTCCTCCTGGATTTCACACACTCTGGTGATTCTCAGGTGACCATTGGTTTTATTCCAGGCATGGAGGTATTTGAATTTTCTAAAAAGTTAAACCAATGAAATCATATCGTATATGTTGCTTAACCAGACTGCTTTCCCTCAGTGTGGTTATTTTAAGATCTGTTCTTCATGTATTCCTGCTGTATATACTTTATACTGTTTGATTGCCAAGTTGTATGCCACTGTGTGAGTATGTATATTGACACTTGTTTCCAGTCTGGGGCTTTAATGAATAAAGCCACTAAGTTCTTCCCTCTGTAAGTCTTTGTGTTATTGTTTTATTTCTTGGATTAATATCTAGGAATAAATGGCTAAGTTATAGGATATATTTTCCTTTCAGGAAACCATTAAAGTCTTTCTCAATGTGGCTGTAGTATTGTGCATTTCTCCAATAGTGTTGAGTTTTTCAGTAGTTGCATATTCTCAGTGACATTTGGTATACAGTTCATTTTTAACATCAGCTATTATTTTGTTGTATAGTTCTATTTTTAAATTTTATAAAAAAATTTAGCTTTAATGTGGAATAATAAAAATTGTATGCATTTAAAGACTACAGTATAATGTTTTGATACATATACATTGTGAAATGATACTTTGTGAACTTGCCTGCTGTGTTCACTGCTCCCAGCGCCTGTTTTGTGGGTAAGTACTTAGTGCTGGCAACTAAGCAGTTCTTTTCTGGCTCTCCCCCCCCTTTTTTTATTTCTGAGCTAGTGGTTTTCTGTATTGAGGCTTCAATCCTATTATCTCTTGTGCATTAGGTTTGGTTTGTTGTGGTTATCATGAGGTTTACTACTATATTCTCTAGTTACTACAGTCTTTTAAACTGATAACAGTGTCATTCACATGGAAGGGCAGCTGCCTATTGGAGACAAATACACTTCAGGTGAATGTGCACATAAGTGGCTTCACTAGATCAGTGGGTAGCTGTGTCTTTCAGTGTTTGAAACACTTTAAAAAATATAAAATACTATACTCATAGATGAGTGCCTTGCTCAGCTATCTTCAGAGACGCTTCTTCGTGCAGCAGATGGGAGTAAACACAGAGACCACAGCCAGACAATATGCAGAGAGTGAGAGGCCTTAGAACATGGAGCCCCAAATGGGTTGTCTCCATCAAACTCCTCCCATCAGAGTTCAGGGAACATGGTGGAAGAAGAGGCAGAGAGATTGTAAGACCCAGAGGGGATAGAGGACATCAAGAAAGCAAGGCCTTCAGTGAGCAAATATGAACAAAGTTCATATGAATTCCCAGAGACTGGAGCAGCAGGTTCAGGGTCTGTATGGGTCTGCACCATACTTTGTGTATAGATTACACCTTCCAGTTTAGTGTTTTTATGGGGCCCCTGAGTGTGTCAATGAGTGGGGCTCTGATTCTTGTGCCTTCTTTTGGGATTTTTTCCTTATGTTGGTATGTCTTGTCCAACTTTGATGAGATAGTTTTTGTTTTATAATATTTTTTATAATTCAATATTATCTTTAGAAGCCTGCTCTTTTCTAAGGAGAGACAGAAAGGGAGTCTGAAAGGAGGGAAGGTAGGAAGGAACTGGGAGGAGTAGAGGGAGAACTTTAAAAACAAGAAATAAAAAGAAACCAAAGTAAGTACATAACTAAAACAAAATGGTAGCTGTCCTTATAGGAGTGAAGTGGCATTGCAGTTTTGATCTGTGTTGTGTAATACCATGCCTGGTTTTGCTAAGAGGCATGTGAAGTTCGTGTGTGTGTGTGTGTGTGTGTGTGTGTGTATTTTCCCCAGAAGTGCGGAGTCTTAGTCAGTGTTTCCCTAGGAGTCTGTGTCTTCTCTTCACTCCTGCAGGTGACTTTTAGCTGTCTGGAGGGTCCATTGTCCTCAGTCCTCTTTGTTCTCCACTTCTCCAGCAGTGTTTCGAAGTGCTGTGCTGTGAGTTTTCAGCTTCTTTCTTCTGCTTTGTCGAGGCAGCTGCAGGTGCTGCCTCACTTCTACTCCTCCTTATTCCTGCTTTAAGTCCAGATTTCTGTTGGGCTCCTAGCAATAATTGTAATCTATCTGGTGAATATTTTATTTCTGTGTTATTTTCCTGATTTCATTAACATGTCTATTTATGTTCTCTTATAGCTTGATTAACTGCCTGAACCATTATTTTGAATTTTTGGTCATGTACCTTCTAGATTTATATTTTGGGGGGGATTGTGTCAAAGTTTTTTTCTCATAGTTCTTGGTTTGAGTTGATATCTGCACATTTGTCATTGAGTTTCAGTAAGGAAGATGAAGTGTGTCATCTTCACACAGTAGTGAGTACAGAATCCAGTTCACAAAGTGGAGAAGGCACAGCAGCCAGTCTTCACCAGTGTGCCAGTTGTGGTTGGTGTCAGCACAGACTGTGGGCACATGTCCTCAGCAGCCATGGCTCTAGGCGTCTGAGTGATGCTGATGCTATCACAGACAGACCTTCCGATCATTTTCTTTTTTCTCCAAGGAGAGACTATGAATGAGGACATCTGTCTTGACACCTGTGCGGTATATGTGGGCATGCCTGGCCCCAGAGCCCAGGTCCAGTATTGTGCTTGGCTGCTTTTGCTCTTAAGGATGGATGCATGGATATGTTTGCTGCAGCAGTGGTAGTGATTCTTGTAGGGTGACTGGGGAGCTCCATGTAGAAGTGAGATGTGTGGAGTGGCAGTGACTGTAGAGCTCAGGGCATCGGCTAGCTCACTCTGCTTCCATTCAAGATATCTGGTCCTGAGTGTTTGTGGAGCACTGGTAGAGTTATAGTGTGCAGTGCACATGCACCACACATGCACATATGTGTGTACACAGCAGGCACAGCACATGGGACAGGCCTGAAGCAGTACTAGCCTGAGGAAGTGCTGCTTCTGGTATCTGAGCTGCAAGCAAGCCTATGTTCCTTCTTACTCTGTGGTTTGCAGCACATGTGGATATTGGAGGAGTGGTCGCAGCCCAAGGGCAGTAGACAATAATGAATCCTTTTTGAGAGGAAGGCCACAGCAGCTTCTCCCCATTTAGCTGACTGACTTGTGAGGGGATTGATGGTGGTTACCTTCACGGTGAAAGCTGCTCATGTCTCATGCAGAATAGGCCACTAGTGACCCAGGCAGCAGCCTATACATGATATTTGTTCTTAGTGCCTCCACATGTCCATGTGTGTGTGTGTGTGTTTGTGTGTATGTTAGAAAGATGAAGGTTGAACTCTTTTCTGCCACACTGTATTTGTTACTGTTTTTGTTTTTGTTTTGTTTTTGTATTTTTTTTGTCCTGCCTCAGCCTTCTGATTTCTGGGATCACAGACCTTAGCCATCACCCTGAGTTTCCATGTTGTTAAAGTAATTTTTGTTTTTCTTTTTGAGAATGAAACTCTAAACTGGTTATCTTAGCTTGCTTTCTTTCTATTGTTGTAATAAAAGCCATGATCAAAAGCATCTTGGGGAAGAAAGGTTTCATTTGGCTTATATATCGTGGGTCACAGTCCATTGAGACAAGTTGAGGCAGGAGCTGAAGCAGAGCCAATTGGGAAATGCCATTTACTAGTCTGTCCCCATGACTCATTCAGTTTTCTATCTTATACATACCATAGCCACTTGCCTAGGGCTGCACCACCTACAGTGGCCTGGACCTTCCCACATCAGTTACTAATCAAGAAAATGGCATGTGATTGTCTGCAGGCCAATCTAATGGAGGCATCTTTACAATAAAGATTCCCTCTCCCAAGATATGTCTAGGTTTGTGTTTGTGTAACCCTTGTTTTCAGAGGGGCTCTATCTTACTTCTACCCCAACAGTGTGCAAGGGGTGCAATTTCTACACATTTGTGTTAACATTTGTTATTTCCTGTTGTTTTTGGTGGCCATTTTGAAAGGTATGAGGCATTGGGGTTTGAATTTATATCTCCGCAATGAGTCATGATACTGAGCATCATTTCCTGCACCTCTTGGTTATTTGCATGTCTTCTTTGGAGAATTGTCTTACTTACATGCATTGTCTCCCTCCCCGTTATTGACATTTATTCATTGTGCATAATATTAGGTTTCATAAGGCTGTTTTTATGAACACACATATACATGTATATATATTATATATGGTCAGAGTATATGATTATATATATAATTACACACACATATATATGTGTATATATATATACATATACATATATATATAATCTTTTTTTGTCACACAGGCCTACTTTTTCCTTCTCTCTTTATTAACCCCATTGTCCCTCTAGATACTTTGCTTCTACTTTCATGTCACTATTCATTCATGATTTTATGTATCTGTATAAAATCTAGAGTCTACAGACGAGAAGCAATATGAAGTTTGTCTTTCTGGGTCTAACAATATAATGACCCTTATTTGATTTTATTTTCCTAAAGTCAATGTAGTTTCATTCTTTCTTATGACTACATAAAATTCCACTGTATGTGTATACCATATTTTCTTTATCCATTCCTGTTGATGGGCACTTAGTTGATTCCATACATTTCCCATAACTACTGCAAAGAGTGCTGCAGTAAACATCAATAGCAAAAATCTCTGTGGTATGTTGGCTTATATTCCTTGTGGTAAATCCTCAGGAATTGCATAACTGGTGAGTATGGTAGATTTATTTTAAATTTCCTTCTAGAAATGTCCATGCTGATTTCCAGGATGGCTAAAAACCTCCTTTTGAGTTATACATGTTAATCCTTAATTCACCTCATATTTTAAAATATAACATACTTAATATGTTTGCTTAATGTTTTTATTCTCTACTATATGTTTATGACTAATAGCAAGGAAGTTACATTTTGGCAGAACTTCTCTCTCCCTCTCTCGCTTTCTCCCTTTCTCCCTTCTTTTCTTCCTTTCTCCCTCTCATCCTCTCTCCCTCTCTCCCCCTCTTTCCCTCTCCCTTTTCATTTCTCTCTCCTTCCCTCTCTCTGTCACTCCGCCCTCCCCTACTCCCTCCCTGAGCCAGGGTTTCTCTGTGTAGCCCTGACTGGCCTGGAACTTGCTCTGTAGACAAGGCTGGCCTTGAACTCACAGAGATCTGCCTGCCTCTGCCTTTTTACTGCTGGGATTAAAGGCATGCACCACCACCACCTGGCCTAGTGATTCTTTTAAAGATTGTAGAAACTTTTTAACTGATTATTAAAATTTCTCTGTATGGACTTCTTCTTCTTCTTTTTTTTTTTTTTCCGAGACAGGGTTTCTCTGTATAGCCCTGGCTGTCCTAGAACTCACTCTGTAGACCAAGTTGGCCTTGAACTCAGAAATCTACCTGCCTCTGCCTCCCAAGTGCTGGGATTAAAGGCATACACCACCACTGCCCGGCTGCATGAACTTCTTACACAATTATTTTACGGTTCTTTGGAGCAGGAAACTAAAAGTGTCTACATATGACTAGGATAATATGCTTTTCTAAAATATGTCTTATTTTTGCAACACAATGCTGTTTAGAGTCATCTGTGTCATTGCTTATGTAAGTGATCTAATATTTTTTAAATTGCTAAGTACTGCCCTATGGAATTGATAAAACTACATGTGTCCATTCAGCTGGTGAATGTTTGGGTTAATTACTTTATTTTTTTACTGTAAGGAATAAGGCGACATATAGTTTTTTGTATAAATCTTTTGTTTTTTTACTTACTTTTGTTTTGTGTATGTGGACATATTGCTTGCATTATATTTCTGCATCACATGTGTGCAGTTACTATGGAGGCCTGACAAGGACATCAGATCCTCTGGAACTGGAGTTAGAGACAGGAGCTAGCTGCCATATGCGCGCTGAACCTTACAGCTCACCAGCTTCTCTGTATGAGCACCAAGTGCTCTCACCCTCTGAGCTGTCCTTAGCACCTGTACATGTTATTGGGTTATAGTCATATTTTTTTTATTTTGGGGGATCAATAGTGGAATTTTGGGTTACATAATAAGTATGTCTTTAACTGGACAAGAAATGTCCAAATAGTTTTCTGCAGTAATTGTTTATTTAATAATATAACCATAATTTATGATGCCTATCTTCTTAGGACTCTCAGAGAAAATTAAACCCTATACCATTAAAGTAAGTATTGTGGGTAGGAAGCTACCATCCAGTGACTCTAGATTCTTATAAATCTTATATGATTCTAGTTTATACTGTTGAGAAATTGAGACATATTATCATTGTAATTTTATCTAATTCTTAATTTTCTTCTAGAACCCACTTCAAAGAAGTTGTATGAGTGGGTTTTTGTTGTTACTGTTCTGCCTTCTAGTGAATATTTATTATTGTCTGCCTCTGATTTTCTAATTAGCTTTTTAGTACATTTTCATGCCATTTCTAGAGCTTCTTTGTGTATTGTCTGGTTATGTCCTTTGTAGATATTTGATTTGGTTATTTAACTTTTTATATTAATTAATTAATACAGGTCTCAGTGAAGTTCTCTAAGAATTGGGTAAAAATGTTTGTATTCAAGCAGTAATGGGAAATACTTCTGAACTAAATGCTACATGATGTTTGAAAATAAGACAGTGTAAAGAAATCAAAGAAAAGCCATGTACTAGACAGTTCAGTTTTAGAATTACCAGAACATATACACAAAAATCCTTTTCTTCTGGTTGTTTTTCCTAAGTCTCACAAAATAGTTAATTGATATTTACACATGTTCATTTGCACACCTGTACTAACTGGTTTAGTTAACTAATATTTGAGACAGAGTCTTACTATATGGCCCTGGCTGGTCTAGGACTCATATAAATCTGCCTGTCATGCCTCCCAAGTGCTGAGACTAAAGGCATATTTTAATCACTCTATTTTTTTTTAAAGATTTACTTTCTTTTAATTATGTTTGAGCCTTTAATCCTAGTCCTTAGGAGGCAGAAGTAGGTGGATCTCTGAGATCAAGGCCAGCCTGGCTTATAGAGCGAATTCCAGGACAGCCAGGGCTACACAGAGAAACCCTGTCTCAACCTCCCCCCAAATCATGTTTATATGTGTCTGTGTGTTTGTATATGGATGTATATATGCACAGATTATAGGTTCCTGTGAGGTCAGAGATCTCAAATGTCCATAAAGCCAGAGCTCCAGGTACTTGTGGGCATACCATGACCAAACAG
>NW_022196896.1:65628573-65637845 GCF_008632895.1 Mastomys coucha | reverse complement strand
CTTCTCCCTTTTCCTGGTTTCCCCTCCGAAAAAAAACCCTATTCCCTCCCCCCGTTCCCCTACTCACCAACCCACCCTCTCCTGTTTCCTGGCCCTGGCATTCCCCTACACTGGGGCATAGACCCTTCACAGGACCAAGGGCCTCTCTTCCCATTGATGACCAACTAGGCTATCCTCTGCTACATATGCAGCTGGAGCTATGAGTCCTACCATGTGTATTCTTTGGTTGGTGGTTTAGTCCCTGGGAGCTCTGGGGGTACTAGTTAGTTCATATTGTTCCTCCTATGGGGCTGCAAACCCTTTCAGCTCCTTGGGTCCTTTCTCTAACTCCTTCATTGGAGACCCTGTGCTCAATTCAGTGGATGGCTGTGAGAATCCACTTCTGTATTTGTCAGACACTGGCAGAGCCTCTCACGAGACAGCTATCTATTTGACCCTGTCAGCAAGCACTTGTCCACAACAGTGTCTGGGTTTGGTGATTGTATATGGGATGGATCCCAGGTGGGGCAGCCTCTGGATTGTCATTCCTTCAGTCTCTGCTCCACACTTTGTCTCTGTAACTCCTTCCCTGGGTATTTGTTCCTTTCCTAAAAAGGATCGAAGTAGCCACACTTTGGTCTTCCTTCTTGAGTTTCATGTGGTTTGTGAATTGTATCTTGGGTCTGAGCTTCTGGGCTAATATTCACTTATTAGTGAGTGCATACCATGTGTGTTCTTTTGTCATTGGGTTACCTCACTCAGGATGATATCCTCCAGACCCATCCATTTGCCAAGATGACAAATGGGACCTCATAAAATTGCAAAGCTTCTGTAAGGCAAAGGACACTGTCAATGGGACAAAATGGCAACCAACAGATTGGGAAAAGATCTTTATTAATCCTACATCTGATAGAGGGCTAATATCCAATATATACAAAGAACTCAAGAAGTTAGACTCCAGAGAACCAAAGAGGTTCTCTAATAGGGCTACTATTTAAAAACAGGGTAGAGAGCTAAACAAAAAATTCTCAACTGAGGAACACCGAATGGCTGAGAAGCACCTAAAGAAATGTTCAACATCCTTAGTCATCAGGGAAATGCAAATCAAAACAACCCTGAGAGTCCACCTCACACCAGTCAGAATGGCTAAGATCAAAAACTCAGGTGACAGCAGATGCTGGAGAGGTTGTGGAGAAAGAGGAAGACTCCTGCATTGCTGGTGGGATTGCAAGCTGGTACAACTACTCTGGAAATCAGTTTGGCGGTTCCTCAGAAAATTGGACATAGTACTACCTGAGGACCCAGCAATACCATTCCTGGGCATATACCCAGAAGATGCGCCAACATGTAATAAGGACACTATGTTCATAGCAGCCTTATTTATAGTAGCTAGAAGCTGGAAAGAACCCAGATGTCCTTCAACAGTGGAATGGATACAGAAAATGTGGTACATTTACACAATGGAGTATTACTCAGCTATTAAAAACAATGAATTTATAAAATTCTCAGTGCTTGCTTTTGACTGTTGAGCCATCAACTGGTCTAACAACAGTAGGATTTTCAGTGTTTGAGAGAGATACTTTTTAAAAAGAAAGCACCTTAAATGAGGCCAGTTGACAGTGGAATAAAATTAACAGCTTATTTTTCTTTCATCGTGTTTAAAATTCCATTCCTGGAATGAAGCCCCCCACTGACCTTCCTGTTGTCTGACATACTTACTGTCAACATCCCAGCGCCTCCCTCTCCATGACTACCCACTACAGGGCCCTCCTCCCACCCCATTTTCCATGACTGCCTCCTAGGCTTGTCTTTACCCGTGAGGCAGTGGCAAGTTGTCCCCAGGTTCCTTAATTTGTGATTGTTCCATTTTGTAAGGCCTTCAAATTAGGGAGGTTTGGTGATCTACCTTGGTCCATTAAGCCTGTGCAACAAGTGTTTTTATCTGCCAAGCCGTCTTGTCATCTGTATATGTACATTCTCTTTACTGCTTTCACGGCTTGGTAGCAGCTGTGCATAAACGTGTGTGTGTATTTTTGAGATCCTTCAGTTCTTTTGAAAGGGTCGTAGTTGGAAGTCTTCTGTCTAGGTTGCACATAGATGAAGAGTTTTTAAAACTATATTTGATATTGATGATGCTGATCAGCACGTGTGTACATGTGCCACAGTGTATGCTGAGAGGTCAAATACAGGTTAGTGACCCGAGTGCTAAATGCCTTTACCTTCTGAGCCACCTTGCCAGTTGAGTAGTTGTTTTTAGTTTGCAAAAATGGGCATATGGGAAAACATGTTAGGTAGCTTAGCCAAATATCTTGGGGGATTTTCTCTGGTGTGTGTGTGTGTGTTTTACTTGAATCACAAGATTCTGGAATAGTTAGATTATTTTATTTTATTTTATTTTATTTTATTTTTGAGAGTATATCGTGAATCTCAGGTTGACTTTGAACTTACTTTGATTGGAGGTTGATCTTGAACTCCTGATCTTTCTGCTTTCAGAAACTCCCAAGGCTTGTACATATAGGAACTTAACTGTTATCATATCTCTGAATGCCTACTTGAAGATTTGGTTAGTTGTGATTTATTAATTTGTCTATTTAGATGACTATATAGTTTCATATTTTTTATTCTTTTTCTTATATAGGTTGCAAGTGTTTTATAGAGATCTTTTTAAAAAAGAAAATGTATGGTTGTGTAGCTTTAATAATGCAAGGATAGCTAATATATATAGCAGTGTTTTACATATACTTAACTGTGGGAAATAACTACCCCTTTTTCTTTTTCTTTTTCTTTTTTTTTTTTTGGTTTTTCGAGACAGGGTTTCTCTGTGTAGCCCTGGCTGTCCTGGAACTCACTCTGTAGACCAGGCTGGCCTCGAACTCAGAAATCTGCCTGCCTCTGCCTCCCAAGTGCTGGGATTAAAGGCGTGCACCATCACCGTCCCCCTTTTGCTTTTTATAGCATATATTTTGTCAGATTTGTACCTGTATGTGTGCTTCTTGGTAAAGTAAATGAAATTTTCATAACTTTTAGATGTATTTGCTTCATTTTATGTTTATGCGTTTGGCCTGTGTGTATGTGTGTGTACCATGTGCACATCTAGTGCCTGTAGAAGTCAGAAGTTAATTAGGTCTGGGAATGGAAGTCCCTGGAACTGGAATTACAGATGGTTGTGAACCAGACTCAAACAAGGCAGGAACCTAGAGGAGGAGCTGATGCAGAGGCCATGAAGGGATGCTGCTTACTGACTTTCTCCCCCTTGTTTGCTCAGCCTGCTTTCTTATAGAACCCATGACCACCACCTCAGGGGTGCTCCATCCACAGTGGATTGGGCCCTTCCACATCAATCACTAATCAAGGAAATGCCCTACAAGCTTTCCTATAGTAGGATATTGTGGAAGCATTTTCTTAACTGAAACTATTTTCTCTCAGATGACTCTAGCTTGTGTCAAGCTGACATAAACCAACACATCATCTCTTCAGCCCCCTTTACAGAACTTTTTAAAAAAATTAGTGTTACTTGCTGTCTGCTCCCACAGATTTTTTTTTTTACTTAATAATTTACTTGTGGTCTAGACCTTGGAATTTAATACCTTAAAATAAAAATTATAAGGAGTTGCAAAATACAGAAAAGTTCATTTATCCTTTCCATTTTTACCAGTATCATATTTTACATAATTAGACTACAATATCAAAATCATGAAATCTACATAGGCACAAATGTGCATATAGTTATGTGTTATTTTATCATATAAATATTTATGTCAGTCACCATATTAAATATACAGAAATACCCCTACAAAGTCATTCTCTATGGTATTTCTCATAGTTAGACTTCATTCTTACCTCCAAGTATCTTACATCTGGCATTCACTAACCTATCTTATAATTTTGTCATTTCAAAAATTGTATCAATATAGTCAAGTCATACAGGTAGAGTTTTTGTGGTAAGTTTAAAAAGTCAGAATAATACCATGTAAATCCATCTAAAAGTTTTTATTGGGACCACATGTGTGTTGTTCAAAGAGACTCTGGGTGATTTCTTCTTTGTTGCGTTGTGACCTGCATAAGCTTTCAGAGCCTTGGAGAACCTGGAACACCAGAAACTGGAAATACTTCCTGACCTTTGAATCTGTGGCTGTGGACTTCATGCTGTGGGATGATTTTCTCACTCCTTCCCAGAAGACATGTGATGTGGGAAACCTTCCAGAACATGGCCTCTATAGGGAAAAATGTGTGAAGACCGAAATGTTGGAGATGGTACAAAAGTCCCAGGTGATACATAGAAGTCAGCCGGTAGAGGGACCTTGGAAATGTGTCCTCTGTTCTACAAAATGGGTAGGCCAGAACATGCCAGGTGGCTACAAGAGCCCCAGCGTAAGTCAAGGAGTAGAGATACTCTGAACATAAGTGAAGAAAGTATTAGTGAAGACTCTAAATTATATTTTGAACATGAAAACTTCTGCATGTGAAATCAACTTGTGTGTGTGTGTGTGTATTTGAAGTCCATATTTGTCATTCATCCCCAGACTCACCCTTCAGAACCCATACAGAGAAGAAGGAGTATGATTAGGAGGAAAATGGAGCAGAATGTGGCTGTGATGGCAAACCTTGGTGGTCAGCCTGAGGCACCTAGGAAGAGAGATCCTCAGTTGAAGAACTGCTTTCATTAGATTGGCCTGTGAGCATGTCTGTGGGTGTTGTTGGGATTGCTGGTAGGGAAGAGAGGGACCAGCCCATAGTTCGTGGGACTATCTCTGCACAAGTTGTATAGAAAAGCTAGCCGAGTAGACCACAATGAACAAGCCAGTAGTCAGTATTCCTCCATGGTTTCTGCTTCAAGCTAGTGCTTTGAGTTCCTGCCCTGCCTTCCCCTACTTATGTGTTGTAACCTGGAACTAAAGCCAATAAACCCCTTTCTCCTCAGGTTGCATTTGGTGATGAATTTTTCACAGCAACAAAAATCAGACTAGAATTTTGGAAAACCTTATTTCCAATGCTTCTAGAAACAAACGATACACACTGGAGACACCCTATAAAGATAAGCTCTATGCTTCAGTTTCCTCAGTTCTCTTAGAAATCATACAGGGACTCATGCTGGAGAGATTCTTTAGGGATGTAAGCTTGCATGTATGGGAAAGGCTTCAGCTGCTCAGTTTTATGAAAGTGCACATTGGAATGAAACCTATATGTAGGTAGTGTGGGAGAAATTTTAGTTTTTCTATTTTATGTCAAAGGCATGCATGAATGTATATGGCAGAGAAACCTCATGAATGAAAAGAAAACCAACCAACCAAACTAAACCAAACCAAACCAAACCAACCAAACCAAACCAAAACAAAACAAAAACTAAATAAGCCCACCACTACTACCAAAAACCGTGGGAAAACTTTTCAGTGTTCTATTTACTTCAGATACACAAAAGAATTCATATAATTCAAAGAAGAGAAACGTACATGTAAGCGTGACAGGACATCCTTCAGTCTTTCTAGTTCTGTTTAAATGTATAAAAAGATAACATTGAAGAGAAACCATATGTGTGCAGAAAAGCCTCAAGGACCTCTGTTATCTTTAAAAAATAATAAAATTCATACCTAAATATGGCATGTAAGACGTGACAGTTTTATAACCATCATGACAGTTGTAGCACACACAGGAATGTAATGGAAAGGGCATGTTTCCATTCTTATTTCAGAAAGCCTCTAGTAATGTTAGTTTGATTAACTGAGATAAAATAGTACAGTGTGGAGAGAATGTTCTTGAAGATACATAGAAGTCTTAATTAGCACATTTGTAAAAATGCATACTGGATCAAAATCTTGTGAATGCAAAAACTCTCAGGTTGTGAGTTGTGATAATTTCACCGTCTTCCTATGTCCTGTGAATATAAAAACTATGAAGAGCCTAACACAGGGCAACTCTGTACAGTGTTCTACAATACTGATTCTCAGCCTGAGGGTCATGACCCCCCATAAGGGTTGCATACCGATATTTACATTACAGTTCATAACAGTAGCAAAATTGCAGTTATGAAGTGGCAACAAAATAATTTTGTGGTTGGGTATCACCACAACACAAAGAACTGTGTTAAAGGGTCACAGCATTAGGAAGGTTGAGAGCCACTGCTTTAAAAGATACTTGGACATGCTGAAATGTGAAATTTGAAAAGCAAAATAAAATTGCCCACCCAGTTTTTAAAGTCACTTTTTACTGCTGAGTAATATTCAAGGGATGATTGTACCACACTAGTTTAACTATTCTCCTGATGTGGCAATTTGTTCTTTTATCTCTGAGATTATAACATTTTCTCTTTCCACACCCATTCCTATAACTCTTATTTTCACTAACTTATTGCATGCATATGTGTATATTCATTTGTATATATGTACATATAGTCTGCATAATGTTACTTGTATGTATTTTTTCAGGGCTAACTGATTGGCACTGGACAGCCAACGAGTGTGCTCTTTCCTAAGGGAATATTACCTCTCTGACTCCCGGTTTGCCTCTGTTCCTGTAGTTCTTTGTGTAGATTTGAGGCCTGTGGGCTTCTGTGACTACCTTGGCAAGTCCATGGGTGTCATACGTGTTTGGATCGCATGTGGGTGGTCATATTGGTGAGATTCCATAGGTTTAGCTTCTGATGTTACTAGGTGACACAGTCTCACACCTGAGCCTCTGACTCTTACTACCATTTTGCCCCCTTTTCTGCAATGTTCCCTGAGTCTTAGGTATGGGAATGTTTGTAGATGTATCTTTTGGCACAATTCTGCATTTCTATTGCTTATGCTGTAATGGTGTCCATCTGTTGTAAAGAGAAATGTTGATGAGGGGTGAAGTGTGGGTATGAGGACATATGTTTATAGATTGTCAGGGATTATACTAATTTAGTAAAATAGTAATTGTAGATTCTGCTCCAATAACCATGACTTCCTTAGCATTGAGTAGTTAGCTAGGTTTCCAGTACTAGGCATGGTTTCCCTCTTGCTGAGGGGGTCTTAAGTCCAATTAGAGAGTTGATGGTTACCACCAAGCTAACAGTGCCACTACTGCATCCTAGGGTTTTCATGTCATGCTGCCCATTGATGTGGATTATAGGCATCATCACCATGTAGGACTGTGGGCTACCCCCTCCTTTGGAGGCTTTCTTGGCGCCTTCTGGAATCATGAAAGCAAGAAAGCACATCTTGATTGCTTTCAGTTTGGGGCTATAAATGTAAGGTAGAACATATTCATTTATTACAGTTATGAGTATGGCTCAATTCTCTCATTTTAATATTTGTTTTCCCTCTTTTCATTAATTCTGATTTTAAGCATTTTACTTGACATTGAAGAATTCCACTTTGATGTATATGTGTGTATTATATTTTTACTGTTTATATAGTGTTTTTAGTGAAATTTAACTCCCCTGTGAAGTTCTTTTTTTACTTGAAAATTTCATAGATGTATACAATACTTATTACCACTAACTCTTCTGCTCCCTTCCTCCAAACACACACACACACACACACACACACACACACACACACACACGTACACATGCACACACACGCACACACACGCACACACACACATACACATTCAAGTCTTCCAAAAATATATATCCAGTATACCCAGTCAGTGATGCCAGTGTGCACATGGTCATGATGCTGTCTACTGGGGACATGGACAAACTGCCAATAGCCACCCCTGGGGAAAAATGTCTCTCCTTCTCATAGCAGCAATCAACTGCCAGTAGATCCTTGGCTAGGAGTTTGGCCTTGGGAGTCACTCCCACTGCTATGTTAGAATTTTTAACTGGTTTGACCTTACGCAGGTAAGTGTAGTTGTGAGTTCATGTGTTCAACCTCATATAATGTCCCGAAGATAGCATTTTGCAGCACTCCTCTCTACCTTCTGGCTCTTACATTCTCCCTGCCTTCTCTTTCATGATGTTCCCTAAGCATTCCAAGTCACTTATTCTCAACACTCTGAGCAGGCAGGAGCCTTTGCATTAACGACTACCTACTGCAGCAAGAAGCTTCTTAGCCAAAGGTTGAGAACAGTCCATATCTATGGATTAAACAAAGAAAATTTAGAAGACAATTTGACAACATGACCATTTAGAGAAACAACACTAACCTTAACATTGAGAGTTCATTTAATAACCCATGTCTTCTGGAGCATGTCTGCTCACACAGGATACCTCTGTTCAAACATCTTTTTTTCTTTCTTGTGATATTCCTTTATGAGTATTTTGTCTGCATGTATGCCTGTGTGCCACATGTGTGTCTGGTGCCCATGGAGGTCAAAAGAGGATTATCAGCTCTCTTGAACTGGAATTAGGAATGGATGTGAACCACTTCTGGGTGCTGGGAACTGAACTTGACTCCTCTGCAAGAGCATCAAGTGTTTCTACCTCTACAGTTCCTGTTGTTATATTTTAATTAGCTCACTTGCAAGTGGGGTTCCATAATATTTGCATATCCTTAGTTTTGGTTAATCTATGCCTACCCTCCTTTTATTCCTTTGAAGTTCTTTACTTTTATCTACTTAAATTTGCCATAAAAAAAGATTCAGATTACTGCTTCCTTATTCTAAGAGTTCATCATTTATTAACCAGCATTCATCTGAACATTGCCTTGATTCTTTTTCTTTGATTTTGATTTGGTAGATAACAGACCTTGTTTCCATCTTCCTCTTTCCTTCTGTTTTCCATCATCCTGCCTGTGTTCTTAATAAAGGTGATTTCCTCTGATTTGTTTGCTCCATTTTGCTAGTTGTCTCTTTAGCTTTATCTGTTAACTTGTTCAATGAGGTTTGTTGTTTTTAAAGTTTTAATGATATTAGTTTAATTTTGTGATTATATTTTAAAACATTGCTGTCTTTCTTTTGATTTTGTGTTCTATTTTATGACTGTATCTAAATACATCTGTTTTAAAGTTTGTGTTAATTAGTGCTGTACTCTGGAATCTGGGGGTATCTAATTTAGTTTTAACCTCTTATTAAAGTGTATTGTTTCCTAATATAGTTTGTGATTTGGAATGGGGGATCTTTTTCATCAGGACTGTTTGTGAGCATTGATTGGCTTTTGCCTGGACTGAGAGTGTTGTCTCCAGAGAAGTTTTGTCAGTGTCACACAATTTCATGTGTCCAACATGGAACCAACTTTGGCTTTTCTTTAAAACTAAGATTTTCACGAGGAAGAGTTCCCTGAGGCTTTTAACATCCACCAGGTTCTGTTCTTCCTCTAGTGGCATAGCTCAGTGGCCTTATGTGGGCTACTTTAGTCTTATCCTCTGTGGTAAAGATATCTGTGG
>NW_022196896.1:65623285-65628563 GCF_008632895.1 Mastomys coucha | reverse complement strand
CCACCTAGTCAGACAAACACAACTATAACTAGTATATGTGTCATGGCTTTGATTATGTACAAGTAGACATCCCATACAAATTACTGTTCATTTTGTCATATATGTGAATTGTCAGGCAGTGATGGCACATGCCTTTAATTCTAGCACTTAGGAGACAGAGGCAGTTGAATCTCTGAATTCAAGGCCAGCCTGGTCTACAGAGCAAGTTCCTGGACAGCTCATACTATATGAAAAAAATCCTGTCTCATAAAACCAAACCAACTAACCAAACAAATAAAGTGGCTTCACATTATCTTTTAAATGCCTGGGTGTGATTTTGGTGAATGGACTCCCATATATCAAGAAATGGAGGTCCCTTTACTTCTATACTTGAGGACTATGGACTTCCTGAGGGTATAGACAATGCCAACTTAGTTCACCACTGCTTCCTCAACTTCTAGTGCCAGTGTTGTTATACATGCCAGACAATGTGTGTGGAGTAAAAAAAAAATGCTGTTCATGGAAGATTTAGTTGTAAAGGTGAAAACCCAGAGTAAACCTAAAAGTTTGATGACAAGGAATCCGTGATCCTGCTTCAAATTACATGATTATCACTCAAGTGATACTTTTTAGCCAGAAAATCACAATCTGGGGAGCTGCTTTGTAAGATTTAAAGATACTAAATATTGAGTATAGGTAAGATGTGTTTCAGTTTATCTTTATAATATGATAATGCTAAAATGTGCATAGCAAAACACAACATAGCAAGAATACTGTGTGTGTGTGTGTGTGTGTGTGTGTGTGTAGGCATAAGTCACCATTGGGAGCCCTCCTCAGTTGCTCTCCATCTACTTTTGTGTTCTAGTCTTTCTCTATGTGAATTGGGTAGACTGTCTGACAGTGAGCTCCAGGAATCTGCCTTTCCCTGCCCTCTCCCAGCCCCAGTGCTAGAATTACAAGTAGATGCTTCTCAGCCAGCATGCTATTTGGGTACTGGCGATCTGAACTCAGTCCTTTTGTCTGTGCAGTGGGCATTTTACTGGCTGAGCTATCTTTCTAGCCCAGGTTCTTATTTTGAAAATTTCCTATAGTATAGTTTCATAAGAATGACAATATTAAGAAGGAAAACATATTAGTGTCTTTAATAGCTTTTAGACTTAAATATACTAAACATTGACAAAACATAAAAATTTCAGAATTAGTTTTTATTATTAAAATATTTTCAGACTTTTATATGAAAATACAGAAAAAGATCTTTCTGATACTCAACGACATCTTGCTAAGAAAAAATACGAGCTACAGCTTACTCAGGAGAAAATTATGTGCTTGGATGAAAAAATTGGTAAGTTTTTTCTGTTATTGTGTTTTCTTTTTAAGTTTGGTAGAAATATACATTTTCTGTATTACAACTAAAGTGTATATATATATATATATATATATATAAAGTATATGTAAAGTACATACATGAAGTGTGCATGCACACACACATACACACACACACACACACACACACACACACACACTTAGGGAGAGGCCCTTAGCCTTAAGTTTATGAATAAGTTTAATGGAAAATGCATTTTTATTTGACTGTAACATTTTAAAGCTTAGATTTAGAACCCAAACTACTCAGCTATGACCTGAATTTCATCAATCAAGAGATAGTTAAAGCCACAGCCACTTTTTCCGCATGATAATTAATTGTAATCCAATTCTATTTGTACAATATTGCTGCTTACTCAGCTATTGAAAGGCATTATAATATATATGTATTTAAACTTTGGGTTGAAAATGTTCACATATTTAGTTATATCTACAATAGTATTTGATTTTACAAAAAATTGTTTTGATAGAAATTGCCATTTATGTTGATGGGAACATCTTATTGCTATTACAAGCAGCAGGTAATCTTTTGTCTGGATTATGGAAGACTAACGAGAGTTAGGCTGGGTAGTGGTAGTATACACCTTTAATCCCAGTGCTTAGCAGACAGAGGCAGGCAGATCTCTTTGAGTTTGAGCCCAGCCTGGTTTTGGTCTGCAAAGCCAGTTCCAGGACTGCCAAAGCTGTACAGAGAAACCCTGTCTTGGAAAACCAAAACAGAAATTATTTTTAGTATTTGGAATTCTCAGGAAAAATCTTCTTTATCAGAGAAGAGCACACCAATTGATTATCCAATACCAAATGGTCGGCCCTAAAAACATGCATACAAGTAACACTATATGGTCTGAGCAGGTTGGATTTAAATATTTACATACGTACATATATATAACAACAGTTAAAAAAAAAGGAGGCCATAAAAAGCGAACTATGTGGGAGGTTGAGGGAAAGAAAGGAAAGGGGGTGTGTGAATGATGTAATTATATTATAATCTCAAAAATAATTACTTAAAATTCTGTTCTGTGGTTTAGTAAATGTTAGCATGAATATCTAGGTAGGTGGATTTGCTACTGAGACATGAAATATTTAGAGAAAAATATGAAAGATAATATAAAAAGATACCTTATATAATTGGGTATTTTAAAACCATGAAGTCACCTAGAGGGAGGGGGAAAAAGCAGAGAATAAGGACAAGAGAATCCAAAACATGATAGGAAGCAGCCAAAGAAATAGGGGGAAAATACCCCAAAAGTGTATCTATTTGGGAGGCAGGAAAAAAAGGTTTTAAAGCAGAGAGTGTGATCTCTTGTCAGAGATTTTTGGAAAATGAAATAACATGGAGCTTAAAAATGTCAGTCAACTTTAGCTCCCTGGCTGTTTTGGTAACAGTGACAAGAAAAGCTTGGAGTGTTATTTGTGGAAGAAACAGTGATTCAGGAGTGAATGGGAATTCAAATAGAAGTGGAAAAGAACAGAGAAGTCTGGAAACTTGTGTATATATGTGTATATCATATATATATATATATATATATATATATATATATATACATAAAATATGTACACACACACATACACACATATACATTTGCACCAAGAGGTAGGGTCAGAATCCTTGAAGTGAATCCAGGAAAGCAATGAGATCCCATCATATTAAGATGCCAGGACTGTGGGATGCCCACCAATGGTAGTGGATGTTGTGAAGTAAAGCCAGTCTGAGCCTTTATGACAGACTGAGCAGTGCAGATGCCTATGTATATACATATATATATATATATATATATATATATATATATATATACACACACACATATACATATACACATATATAGATACATACATACATATACATATGTATATATGGCTACACAAAATAAAGGGCTAGGCTCTTGAGACATTTTGTATTGGATAATCAATTGGTGTGTTCTTCTCTAGGGAAGGCTATTTTTTTCTGACAATTCCAAATATTAGAAATAATTTCATCTTCCATAAGCCCAACAAAAGATTTACCTGGTACTTATTTGACTGTAAAATTTTAAAGCCCAACAAAACTTCAGTTAAGAAGAGTTAGGTGTGATAATATCAATACATATAGGAATCTTTATCCAAGTGATTTTATTTATAATTCCAAACAGTTAAAAATTAGCAAGAATCCAGCATGATAGATCATACCCACATTCTCAGCATTTGGAGATTGAAATTGGAAGATCATGAGTTCTAACAAGTCCCAAGCCTGCTGCTGGGGTTATGCCATGAGACTCTGTCTCAAAAACAAAGAAAACAAAAAATTCAAACAAGCACAATACAGTGAAATGGAAAGTATCAAGAAAACAAAATGGTAGCCCCAGTGAGATATGAAGGCATCAAGCTAAGACTTAGTGGAGCTTTAAACATGGATATTAATGGTTTCTCTCCTTTTTTGTTGCTGTAATAAAGTACACTGACAAAAAGAACCTTAAGGGAGGCAGAATTTATCTTAGCTCACTGTTCAAAATTACTAGCTCATCATGGTAGGAAAGTCAAGACAATTGGATCTTAAAGCAGCTTCAGACATGTCTATAGACAGAAGAAAGCAACAGGACATGCTTGCTGCTCAGCTTGCTTTCTCTACTTTTTTGTACAGTTCATGGCCTACTGCCTAGATGATGTTCCCATTCCCAAGTCAGAAGTGTCTTTCCACATCAATTAATGTGGCATACCAAGAGACCGTTCTCTCAGATGAATCCTACATTGTCATGTTGATATCACCATGATAGCTGGATGATAGGTTGATTGTTTTTCAGTAGAACTATACTTAGATATAGAAGCACCAAAACATGTATGTTGCCTGGGAGTCATTACTGCCCATACAGAAAGGCATGACATTGTTAAGTACTATATATGATAGAATGGAATGACTTTTGACAGGATTAACTCCGCAGGCACTGTTCTAGAGGACCGTTCTACCAGCACTCTCAGAGCCCTGGAAGAGTGGTTCTCAAACTCTGGCACGTGGCATAGTCTCCTAGAATGCTAACAAAGTCACTGGAGCAAGACTTGTTGAAGGTGTATTCTGGGTAATTTAGCTGTCCTAGAGCATCTACCTTTCCAACAGTTCCCACCCACTGTGGATTAATACTGTTGGGGTGTGGGGCATGGTGTGCTTGCTGAAATATAAGTTGCTATGTCCACTATCAGATTTTTTTGATTCAGTAGGACCACAGAAAGGGTAAAATTTTCTGTTTCTTAGGTGGTTCTGATAGAGTTGGGTGATAAAGCACAGTTTAAAAATCTCTGTTTTGACTGGGCAGTGGTGTCACATGCCTTTAATCCCAGCACTCAGGGGGCAGAGGCAGGTGGATTTCTGAGTTCGAGGCCAGCCTGGTCTACAAGTGAGTTCCAGAACAGCCAGGGCTATACAGAGAAACCCTGTCTTGAAAAAACAAAACAAAAAAACCCAAACCCATAAATAAATAGATAAATCAAAATCTCTGCTTTGCATAAGCTATTCATGCCCTCAGCATTGACATTGGCTTGTCAGAGTTAGAGTTAGTTCTCACAAAGAGGATACCACAGATGGCGCTCTTTCTTAGAAATTTTAGAAAAATAAGGAAGAATCAAAATATTGGGAAGCAATTGGCTCTAAAGCTGATTTGATATATTTTATTAAATGTTGTTATTAACTTTACATTCAATTTGCATTCTAGGCTAGAAGGGAGAGGAAGTTACTGGAGACAGTTTGTAGGTTGCTTCAGTGTTCCACCTGTCTCATTCACTCCCCTTACAGAGCAGTCTGATCAGATGTTGATGTTGAGCTTTCCTTGCTATAATTCAAAGACATTAATTGTGTTTTTACACTAGTGGACACTTAGAACTTTGTGATTCACTATTGTTTGTAATCACACACACAAAAAAGAATTTATTTGGGGTATAGCATTCTTTTTTT
>NW_022196896.1:65591172-65623267 GCF_008632895.1 Mastomys coucha | reverse complement strand
TTTCAAGACAGGGTTTCTCTGTATAGCCCTAGCTGTCCTGGAACTCACTCTGTAGACCAGGCTGGCCTGAAACTCAGAAATCCACCTGCCTCTGCGGGGTATAGCATTCTTAAGTGGTTGGGTAATATAGGACAACTAGTTGGAAAATATTTCAGTCTGATGAACTAGAAAAAAGATTCTATCTTGATTAAAACAACACCTTTATCTAAATTATTTAGATAATTTCACGAGGCAAAATATTGCACAGCGAGAAGAAATCAGCATTCTTGGTGCAACCCTCAATGACCTGGCTAAAGAAAAGGAATGCCTGCAAGCGTGTCTGGATAAAAAGTCTGAGAACATTGCATCCCTTGGCGAGAGCTTGGCAATGAAAGTATGTTCTGAGGCTGGTAGACAAGACCTGCTTAACCAAAGTGTCTAAATGTGTAACTGTGGGTTACCTGACTCAGAATAAAAGAATAGGATTTTCTCAGATTTTCCTAGAAAGCCAAAACTTTAAAATCCGATGTTGAAATGTTTTAAGCAAGTGTTAGAAAGCATGTATGCAAATCCACTAGCTAATGTTTTAAACTTTCTTTGCTATGAATTAGTGATTCATGTTCACCAATAATGATTAAATCTAGTATCAAAATAAAGTGGTAAGAATTATTTTTTCTTTCAAATATTTTAAATCCATTGCCTTAGAATGTCATATGCTCACTTTGTTTTTTGAGACAAGTCTCCCTGTGTAGCCCTGGATGACCTGAAACAGTATATAGACCAGCCTGACCTCAAACTTCCAGAAATCTGTTTACCTCTGCCTCCCAAGGGCTGGTATTAAAAGTGTACACCAACCAGGGCTGGTGAGATGGCTCAGCGGGTAAGAGCACTGACTACTTTACCGAAGGTCCTGAGTTCAGATCCCAGCAACCACATGGTGGCTCACAACCATCAGTAATGAGATCTGATGCTATCTTCTGGTGCGTCTGAAGACAGCTATAGTGTACTTACATGTAACAATAAATAAATAAATAAATCTTTCTTTAAAAAAAAAGTGTGCACCATCAAGCCCAGCTTATTTAAGGTATTTTTTGGGCACATGTTTTACTGCCATTGTCAGTCTTTGAAAATAGGCTGTGTGCTTCTTGTTCATAAAGCTGCATAATAATGCCACCCATGATTTTTCTTGTTAAACAATAACAGAAGATTTCATGAGAAAAATAGAAAAACACAAGAGCCCCCTTTTAGTTCATAAACTGATCCTGAAGGCAAGTCTATTCTGTTCTTATGAAATGTTTTTTTAGCAAAGACTATATCATTGAAGTAGGGGCTTTATCTATTCTAAAGGAACTAATTCATTAATTTATCCATCTGTCATCCAGTCTTTCAACAAATATTTATTGCCATGCCCTGGGAGATATAATAAAAACTGAGGATAAATGGACCCATAGAGTAGTAGAGAGAAGATCCTACTATTATAGGACAGGGTTGCCCTGTAAGGTGCTATGTGTTACTGGAGTTTATCTGAAGCATGACTGATGTAGCCTAGGGCTTGGGCCAGGAGGAGAAAGGTCTAGGAAGCCTTCTAGGGAGGGACATGTCTAAATTTTTATGAAAGATGACTAGAAATAAGCCCAGAGAAGGACTTAAGGGAAGAGAACCGTGGAACTGCGATAGACAAACAGCATCTTACACTAGAGTTCACTGACACTTGTGGGAGAATTTCAGGACAGTTCCAGAGAGTTTATGGCTAGAACATAGGCTGCAAAGAGCTATGTATGAATGGAGTAACAACCAATCACAAAGATACATGTGATGTTGACTGTGGACTTTATAGCTGTGATGATGTGAGGAGAGGTTACAGCTGGATCTATGTTTTAGAATGAACATTCTTTCAATTATAAATCCACATGAAAGATGGACTGTGAAGACCTGAAGCTAGAGACAGGGACTGGTAAAGAGTGAGATGGTGAGACCTCAGGGCTGGAGAGATGGCTCAGCAGTTAAGAGCAGTGACTGCTCTTCTGAAGGTCCTGAGTTCAAATCCCAGCAACCACATGGTAGCTCATAACCATCTGTTATGAGATCTGATGCCCTCTTCTGGTGTGTCTGAAGACAGCTACTGTGTACTTACATGTAATAAATAAATAAATCTTTAAAAAAAAAAAAGATGGTGATACCCATCCTCAGAAGCTGTGGAGTCATGAGAGAAACAAATCTGTTAAAGAAGTAGGAATGAGATGTGCCTTCTGCCTCCTCAATAGTCCTGTGTATGAGGAAGGAATACAAGAAACAGAACAGGCATGGAAAGAGTGGTCACTCACTGCCTAAGTTGGAATTGTCTTTGGGACATGCACATATAATACTTATAGGCTACTTGAATTTTAGGTTTAGTGTGAAAACTGAAAATAAATGTGAAATCATGAGTATAATTGAAGTCATGGAAGAAAATGGTGCCTGCATGTGTGTGTGTGAATGTATGTGTGTGCATGTGTGTATGTTGTGTGCGTTTTGTGTGTGTATGTTTTCTTGCTGAAATGATCTTTTAAATTTTTAAAGGTTTTATGAACCATACATCCTCTGAAGGAAAAAATAATTTGTTAAGACAGCATTAGAGAGCTAGAAGTGATTGCCATGCATGGTGGCATATGCCTGTAAACATGGAGAGGCAGAGGCATAGGCAGGATGATCTCTGTGAGCTCAAGGCAGCATGTACAACATGGCCTGTTCCAGGCTATCTAGAGATATATAGACTCTGTCTCAAAAACCCAAACAAACAAAAGAGATACTGTTCTCTGTAGTGGCACTTTAGAATGGAACTAACAAATGCCCATAAGTAGGAAGCAAGACATTTCATGGTCTAATGTAGAGATACAGAAATAAACTAATCTGGAACTTTGCATTTGAGTGAATAAGATGCTTTTACCCCTGGTAATCTTAGCTTTAATTTTAAAGGTTTTATTTTTATTTATGTGTACATTTGTGTGTATGTGCAAGGATGTCTGGATGCCTGAGGAGGCCAAGGCAATAAGTTGGATCCCCTAGAACTGGAGTTACAGACAGTTAACTGAGAGCCACCTGACACAGTTGCTGGGAGTCAAACCCTGGTCCTCTGGAACAGCAGCAAGTGCTCTTAACTACTGAGACAAATCTCAAGCTCTTGGTAATCCTAGTTTTAAGAAATATTTTAAGCTGGGCAGTGGTGGCGCACGCCTTTAATCCCAGCACTTGGGAGGTAGGGGCAGGTGGATTTCTGAGTTTGAGGCCAGCCTGGTCTACAGAGTGAGTTCCAGGACAGCCAGGGCTATACAGAGAAATCCTGTCTCAAAAAAAAAAATTTGCTTCTTGGTATCAATTAATGGTAGAAAATAGAGTAGAAAGCACGTAGATTTTTAAGTTTTAAAAATTAGAATTAGAAAATTTTAGTTTTTTTTCTTTAAAATTGTGCTCTAACATTTCACATGGATGTATGTCCCTCACTGGAAGAACATACTCAGGTCGTGCAAGTGATATTAAATTTTCCTTTTTATTTTTAGGAATATTAAATCTTCTTATGTTGGTAGGTTTGGAGAATGGTGGTATTAGGGTTCTACTAAAGAGAAATTGTCTGAGAGGATATATTATTGGGTTCTACTCAATAATTTTTCCCTGATATTTTATATGTTCCTATAGAATCTCACTTTTTTTTATCCTTTTGAATAAAAAATTAGCCATGTTTAGGGTTATAAAGTATATTCTGTACTTAATCATGTAATGTCTTTCAAGACACTAGATGTTCAGTGGTTTTCAAAATTCATTTTTAAATGTATGATATCATAACTTAAAAACCTGTATAAACTGCCTTTTTCATGTTTTAAAAATTTGTGTGCATGTGTATGCACATGCAAGTATGTGTATGCATGCATACGATATGTATATGCTTTAGGTTTTGAGTTTCTCACTGAACCCAAAGCAACTCACTTGGCTGGACTGGATGCTGTCAAGCCTCAGGGATCTCCCTGTCTCCACACCTCAGTGCTAGGATCACAAGTGTGCACCTTATATGGCTGCTGGGGATGCCATTGAGGGCTGCATGCTTACACACACTTGTACAGCAAGTGCTTTAAAGAGTGAGCTGCCTTCCCAGATCCCCAAATATTCCATTTTGAGTAGTGTGTGCATGTGTGTGTGCGTGTGTGCGTGTGTGTGTGTGTGTGTGTGTGTGTGTGTGTGTGTGTGTGTGTATGTGTGTGTGGTTTTGAGTGTGTTTTTCTTCCATGAGTTTGTTCTTCAGGGGTATGAATTGTTTTGTTAATGGGTGTTTTAATTATACCCTGGTCAAATATGTTTGGTCACACTTTCACATACAGAGTCTTCATCATTCTATCAAAGAGAACAAGCTAAAAACACCCTAGATGGGGTACATGAAGATAGTGATGCTCATTGAGAGTTTTGAAGACATGATAATAGTATTGAAGGCAGTACATTCAAATCCATTTCAGCCTCGACTGATTCTACTCTTTCTATTTTTTTTCACAACAGCTCTGAAATATATTAGGACAGCTATTTGAAGTTTATATTGCTAATATAAATAATGTACTCAGTTGCTTTTTTCTAAGAGATAATTGCCTATGGTTCTATGTGTAGGATTGAGGCTAGGGAAGATCACACCAATTGGTTATCTAATACCCAATGTGAGCCCTGAAAACTTACATACACATACCATACAGACTGAGCAGTTAGTATTTATGTGTTTAGGAATATATGTGCATATACATATACATACATGTACATGACAACAATGAATCAAAAAAGAGTCCATGAATTTGAAAGAGCCATGGGGGAGTTTGTAGGGAGGAAAGGTAAGGGGAAATGGCATTATTATATTATATTACATTATATTTTATTATATTCTCAAAAATTAAATAAATAATTAAGAAGAAACATTCAATTACATGTCATTCACTTTCCCAAGTTTTATAATATAAGAAACATATAGGGGTTGGGGATTTAGCTCAGTGATAGAGCACTTGCCTAGCAAGCATAAGGCCCTGGGTTCGGTCCTTAGCTCTGAAAAAAAAAAAAAAAGAAACAGAAGTAAATTAATACCATTTAGTGTGGAATATTTCATTGCTAAACCATGGTAGTTATGGGGGTCTTATATAGCTGGATGATTACACAAGTCTTTTAACACAATATTAGTTATATGATCTTAAATCAATACACTTAAGTGTATTCTTTCCTTTAATGAATATATTAACTTTACCCAGTACAAGTATATACATTGATTATAGGCTTTAAAGTGTAGAAAAGAATGTGGTATAAATATTTACAAACAAATTAAAAATAATTTTAACTTAATATTTTTTATTAATTTTAAGGAAAAGACCATTTCAGGCATGAAGAATATCATTGCTGAAATGGAGCAGGCATCAAGGTAAATCATTCAAAACTACTGGAGTGCTTACTGAAGCCATAATATGATTTATGTATACTACAAGGAGACTGAAAGTCAGGAGGCTGTGTTATTTGTACTGGGTAGTAAGTCTGATGGTCAACAAAGGTTTAGGTTGTCTCTGGAGTAAAGGAGGGGGCACTGTGTGCCAGTTAACAGGGGAAGGGCTTCCAAAGCAGACATGGTAGCCAAGATCCACAGTTCCCTCCAGTTGACAGGGGGAAGGGCTTCCGAAGCAGACATAGTAGCCAAGATCCACAGTTCCCTCAAGTATAAGGAAGTGAAGGGGACTGGAGAGATGGCTCAGCTGAAGGAGCATGTTCTGCTCTTGCAGAGGATGGTGGCCCAGATAACCTGACACTCTTCTGTCCTGCAGCAGGCATGCATGAGGTACATATACACACATACAGGCGGAACACTTACGCACGGGAAAGTAAATAAATCTTTGGATAAAAAGAAGTAATGAAAGGAGAAGCCAGACGAGTTTGATTTTCATCCTTTGGGGAGTAAAGACTGTTAGAGATTTTAAAGTTTTAAGATAATTTTTTTTATTGAACTATCCAGGAAGAATTGATACTAAATTGGGCTTTAGAAGAGATAAGAACAATAGAAGGAATGAGTTGTTTATGATTAGAGACTTTAGAGAAATGTCAGGATTTCAGGTCCCCCTTTGCACGTGTGTTCAGAGAAAGATGATTTTGCCTCTGAATTTAAAGAGCCTCTGAGAACTTGTTGTAGATATGTCCAGGAAACATGAACCAGCAGTGTTATCAGGGAGCTAACCATGGAGACAATGAGCAGGTGGGTTCCATGGAGCTGGGACTATGTAAGGCACTGGAGGAACAGAATCTAATAGAGGCTGAGTATCCTATCAATAGTTGTCTACATACTGAAGGCTCAGAGAGCTCTGTAGCTGCTCAATCTATAAATCTAGATACCTCAGCAGCCTGAAACCAGTGTTTTGGGGGCCTAGAGCTTCTTGGAGAGCTGCTGCTGTTCAGTCTACATTGGAGGCCTGAAGAAGTTGGAGTCTGTTGACAGCAGGAGCAGCTATAGCTGCATACATTCAGTAAGAAGGGCCAGGACTGACAACACTGTTTTTTCCTGGAAGAGCCATTTAAAGGGTGCTGTATGTTAAGCTTCTTCAAAATCACCATCACAGACATTCCTAGAGCTGTGTTTCCTAGGGTCTTCAAGTGTCATCAAGTTGACAAGACCAGCCATCACAACTCTACCTCTTACTAAGTTGACACACAATCACATCTAATGTCTTTCTTAATTTTTTAAATGAAGACTATAACAAGGTCATAAGTCTAGGTGATGAGACATACCTATCCCATGTCCAACTGAAAATTAGACTAATTGCACTAATTCTTCCTTCATAAAAATGGCAAAGTCCCTTGAGGAATAGTTACTTTTTTGATAATTCATGAATTAAGTTGGATGATATAGATATAATGGTACGTAAGTCTGAAAGCAACTAAATTAATGCATTACATGGTAAAGCTATAATACAGGAAAGAAAACCACAAAGATCTGCTTAATAAATATGTGTGCACATATACACATGAATGCATATACTCACAAACAGGAAACATGTGATAATTAAAATTCTGTTTTTTATAACTAGTTATATGGCTGTAACTGATAATGTACATTCTCCATTTTCTCTGCCTTCAAAAACTGCCTCAGTAAATCTGGGTTCTTTATATAGGAGCATGACCCACACCTTCATTCCTGAAAGATCTAGGGTTTTATCCTGCCTAGGTTGATTTGTAGCTTCTTTCCCTTTGACCTTAATCAAAGGGCATTATAATATTAACAGATGCCCTAAAAGATCTGCATTTCAGACATGCTGTTATTTTTCTTCATTGTGGGGTACTAGTCAACCTTCCCTGGTAGTCTGAATGAATCCTAGTACTTCAATTCCTTTCTTAGCATGCTGACTCAAGAACCCAAAGTGGCTAGGAGAAAACCTTAGCTTAGAGATCAGTGGAATGGTTCTCATACCTCCTGATTGAAACACTCTCCCCTCTCTAGAACCAAAGCTTATAGGGCACCAAAAAATAATGTTGCGGGAATAGGAAGTAAACATTCTAGTGGACCACTCGGGATGATGGGGAGTGGTACCATTTTTTTTTGTTGTTGGTTTTTTTGAGGCAGGGTTTCTCTGTATAGCCATAGCTGTCCTGGAACTCACTCTGTAGACCAGGCTGGCCTCAAACTCAGAAATCTGCCTACCTCTGCCTCCCAAGTACTGGGATTAAAGGTGTGCACCACCACTGCCTGGCTACCATTTTCATCCTAGTGGATCACTAGGGATGATGAGGAGTGGTACCATTTTCATTTTTATTCTAGTGGATCACTAGGGATGATGAGGAATGGTACCATTTTCATCCTAGAGAATCACTAGGGATGATGGGGAGTGGTACCATTTTCATTTCCATTTCTCAGTTCTTGGACCACGAGTCCTGGCTAGAGGGAAATAGTACTCTATGTTGAACATTGATTCACAACATATACAGCCTTCTGGAAAACCCTGCCCTAGCCTCTGGGCTATTGACACATATTAGGTGCTTTAACTCAATCTTTAAAAGGTCATTCCACTATTCTATCAAATCAGCTGCTTCAGAATGGTTGGGAACAAGGTAAGACCAGTGGATTCCATGAGCCTAAGACCACTATTAGATTTCTTTGACTGTGAAATGAGTTCTCTGGTCAGAAGAATTGCTGTATGGAATACCATGACAGAGGATAAGGAATTTTTTAGGCATTATATGCAGGAAAAGTAAGTCCATAACCAGAATAAGCATCTTTTACAATAGGACAAAGAACTTATCTTTCCCTGATATAAGTAGTCCAACATAGAAATAGCCAGCTCCGGGTATCACCAAACTCATTAAAGATATCCATGCTAAATTCTATTTCTTTACCCCACTCCTAACCCCCAAATCTTTATTAGGCAGGGTTCCTTAGAGGAGCATAACCAATAGGATGTATATATGTCTAGTAAAGAGGAATTGGCTCCTATGCTAGAAGCTAGGTATTCTAGCAGTGGTGGTCTGTGTTCCAGAAGGGCATAGAACTTGATAGCTACCCAACCCAAGAAACTGGATGACTCTGCTGTTCCCAGTTGACACTGGAGGTCTGGAGCTCCCTGTTGAGCCATTGATGCTCAGATTGTATTGGGAGGAGGGCCAAAGAAACAAGTGTGATAGCAGAAGAATGAGGCAGCAGGCATGAATGCACACTCAGGAGGGAGACAGGCAGTGTGCTGCACTGACTTCCCTTCACATGACACTGCTTTCCCCTCAGAAAGTCAGCTGGAAGGTGTTGCCCACTTTAAGAATGGGTCCTCTCCATCACTTAGTTCTCTCTGGAGCCACTCTCAGACACAGGACAGCATGTCTCCTATATTTTAAATCCCTGTTGAGTTAAGAATTAAAACTCTTGTTGGAGTTGTGGGCATGACAGGGATTACTCTGAAAAGCAGAGCTAAAAGGAGAAGAACTAGGCTCTAAAAACCAACTTTTAAAGGCACAGAGTAAGAGGACTCAGCAGGGGAGAGTCAGCCTTAGTGGCTATGGTGAACTTCCTATACATGTTGGAAGTTTGAGATGTGGTGGCCCACTCACTGGCTTGTGTCTGTTTATACCTTCCATACTGAAGTGTGCAGCTGCCAGAATGGAAGCGTATTTGTAGTGTTAGCTTCTTTAAGTGCAAATGTCTTAAACCTCTTCAGTTAGTTTTCATTCTAACTGTCCATCTTCTGTCCTGTGAGAATGTGTTATTCTATTCAGTAAACTATCTCTTCTTATGTACTGTTTGATTTTTGGAATAGACAGTCTACTGAAGCCCTGATTATGTGCGAACAAGATATTTCCAGAATGCGCCGGCAGTTGGACGAGACAAATGATGAGCTGGGTCAGATTGCCAGGGAGAGAGATATCTTGGCTCATGAGAATGACAATCTTCAAGAGCAGTTTGCTAAAGTCAAACAAGAAAACCAGGTATGTTTCCTGTTCCCAGAATCTTTTTTCTCAAAGAAAAAAATAATTTGTTCTGAGGCACAGCCCTCATTTTCATTTTGTAGAAAATCTCAGACACTGCAACTCATCACACTCTTGTTTTTTACTTTCATAACAGATTGTCATATAATTTCTAGATGAACATCTCTGGCATAAATATGAGATACTAAGGAGAAGGGAATGGAATAGAATGGATTTGTTTTAAATCTTAGAAAAGCTTCCATATCAAAGGGTATTTGAATAAACAAACAAGGATTAAGAGCTATGTAAAGTTTTAAAGCAGGGACATATTTATAGTGGATTATGTATTATTGTGTTTTAGTATGTGTGGACTATGGTACATTTTTTGGACCTATTTTTTTAGCACTATAATATTTTTTAGGGAAATTCTAATTTTTAGTCTGTAACCTAATATATTTCAGTCTGACAGTTTTTAATTCTAACAAACTATATAAATTTGAACATTAAAACATTCTATTTCTTGAAAAATAGAAAATGAAAGAAGCTGGTGACATATCTCAGTTACTATGTGCTTGTTAAGCATGAATCCTTAGTTTGATACCCAGAACCATACAAAGCCAAGTGTGGTACTGGGTGTCCCTAGTCCCAGCACTCAGGAGGTAGAAGCCAGAGGGCCAGGAGCTCAGGGTTATCCTTGGCTATAAATCAATTTGATTTGAGGTCATTCAGGAATACTTGAGTTAACTGCTACTATTGACATTTAATATGTATTTCTGTATTTCATTCAATTCAAAATTTTAATTCTATTACTTACTGTTCTATTGTTGTGATGAAATATGATCAAGGCAACATATAAAAACAATTATTTAATTGGGGGCTTGCTGATAGTTTCAGAGGATTAGCCCATGTTCATCATTGCAGAGTGTAGTGGCAGGCAGACAGGCAGGCAGGCAGGAAGTCAGGCACGTTCCTGGAGCAGTAGCTAAGAGCTTACATCCTCATCCACAGGTAGCAGGCAGAGAAAAAAAAAGAGACCGGACTTGGCATGTGCATTGGAAACATAAAAGCTCATCCCACTGACACACCTCCTCCAAGGCCACAACATTCCAACAAAGCCACACATCCTAATCCTTCCCAAATCTCCAAACACGTGAGCCTATGAGGCCACTCTCATTTAAGCCAACACACTGCTTTTATGTACACTCTTAAAATGTGGGTAGAATAAAAATTTGATACCATTTCTGTGTGAGGAGGCAATAGAGCGAGTTATCTAAGACTCATATGGGGCAGACTCTCATTGCTAGACTATATTATCATGTATTTAAATTCCAAGAATGGCATAATCTGTAAAATGGATGGTAAATGAAGCATTTACTATAGTGTTCAGGATGCCACTTACCAGCTTACCACGGTATACATTTCTCTGCCTCCTTAAATGGCATACTCTTGATTGTCACCAGAAGAAAAATACCATCCTAAGAGTTTACACGTATTTCAGGGTAGTTTTCTTATTCCCTTAGGTCATATAAGACAGGTCTCTATGTAAACCACAGGCTAAGAAAGAACATTGTAGAAATTTTGGAAAATGGAAACCTTAGAAAGTTTTATGCCTAATACCACACACACCTTTTAACAGAAATATAAGTTTATTATAGAACTTGTTTTTGAAGGAAAGGAAAAAGAAATATCTCTTTGTGTCTTTATCATCCAGTTACTGTTGTATTACAAGTGCATTTTACTGATTTCATAGCAATTGCAATTTTAAACATTGTGAATAGAATGTTTTATATTTCAAACATAGAGAATGTCTTTCTTCTTTTTGCTCAGTACATTTCTATGAGAATGGTTCATATGTTCTCTATGAAAAATCTTGTTTACAGTAAACATTACATGGAAATTCCCACTCCTTACCACAATTGAAACTTTAATTCTTCACTAACTTGGTAGCCAAAATACTATTCTGTTGTCTTAATTAGCATATTTTTGGTTACTAGTAAAGTTTAATTTAGTGTTATAAACTTATGCTCCCTCATGATGACTTGTCTGTCTGAGACCTTTGCCTGTTATATTTTGGGATTTTTTAAAACCACTTTCACATAGATTTTGATATAGTTGTTATATTTATATAATCATCTGATTCAAATATTTACAACTTAGATGTTTTCACATATATGAATGTTTATTTATTTATAGTCAAATCTAGCTATTTTTTTATAGGCACTGTCCAAAAAGCTGAATGATACTCATAACGAGCTCAGTGACATAAAGCAGAAGGTCCAGGATACGAATCTGGAGGTTAACAAGCTGAAGAACATATTAAAGTCTGAGGTACAGATATGGTTTTCCCTTGCTCATGATACAAGCTTTCAGAAGACCTAATTGAATGATCTGTTACACTCACCAGATTTGTTAACCAAGTCTTTATTTAATCAGATATTACAGTTCTGACTCTGCAGATTAACCATTTACATTTCGAATCACCAGTGTCCTAGAAGATGACTCTAGAACATGTTTTCTTTCCATTTGCTAAATTCAGAGTAAACACCCTAGGTAAGTAGATTCTCTCCAATCGAAGAACAAGGAGCATAAAGTACTGAGTTTTCTGTTATACACTGACAAAAGTGGCTTTTCCTGATTGTTTGACAGGGCGGAGTGGATCACAATATTTTTAGACCATCTGTTTCTAAGAACCAGTAGGTTATGGTCATTTGCATATCTCTTTAGCCACTATTTGATCTAAGGTGTGTGTGTGTGTGTGTGTGTGTGTGTGACACTTTAGAGATTTCTGAATATGGATGTATATATCAGCTCTGTAATAATACAGTTTGTCTGAACATAGAGATGCACTTAGTGCTGTGTATTAAGTACATAGAAGGCTGGTGAGATGGCTAGGTGGGTAAGAGTACCGACTGCTCTTCCAAAGGTCCTGAGTTCAAATCCCAGCAACCACATGGTGGCTCACATCCACCTGTAATGAGATCTGATGCCCTCCTCTGGTGCGTCTGAAGACAGCTACAGTGCACTTATTTATATTAATAAATAAATCTTTGGGCTGGAGTGATCAGGGACTGAGCAAGAGGGGCCGACTAGAGCAAGCAGAGGTCCTAAAAGTCAATTCCCAACAACCAGATGAAGGCTCAACCATCTCTACAACTACAGTGTGTACTTATATACATTAAATAAATAAATAAATAAATAAATCTTTTTAAAAAGTACATACAGATACACTTAGATAAGATGTCTAAACTAGTGTAATAGATCAATATCATAGGTATGGTGTTACCTACATGAGACCAAAGTGTCTATGGGAACTTGACTTCCATAATCTGTGTATTTGATTTAACATATATCATTTAATATCTGCATACAAACATTTTGAACATTTGTTCATAGTGTACATAAACAACATTTTTAAGGGCTTGGTGAGATAAGCCACTCTTTGGACTCCTAAACTGTAGCTGTCACCTTCAGGAGCTTAGGAACTTCTGAGTCTGGGGGAACATACATATAATTAGGAAGGGTGAGGTGTTCATTTGTTGTTCTTTGGTTATTTTATTAGCTCAGGATTTCTGATAGAGAAATTCACTGTTTCCAGGAAGGAGAGCATTCCTGACATTCGTGAAATTGTAATGGAAGTTTAGAGAACAGGCTAGGCAGACCCAGGAAGGAGAGCATTCCTGACATTAGCGAGATAATAACTGACATTTAAAGATAGGTTAGGCAGACCACAGTACTGAGGCTTCTTTTCTTCCTATGCATGTGTAGTCTATGTGAATGTGTGTGTCTGTGTGTGAGTGTGGATGCCTGCAGAGGCTAGATGCCCCTCGAGCCAGAAGGTTGTGAGTTGTCCAACATGTTGCTGGGAACCAAACTTGGGTTTTTCAGGAGCAATATGAACCATCTCTCCAGTCCCTAAGATAAGATAGGACTTTGAAGTAGCCAGCAATGGTTATTTAACATAGTATGTTATTTATGGAACTAATTTTTCCCTATAGAAAGCAGGTCCTACTTCAACTAATTTATTTATGGTATCATATTGAAGATTAAAGATAAATCTGGTTCCTGCAGGTGGTAGATAAAGCTCAGTGGTAAAAGTCCTTGCCTTGTATGTCCACGGTCCTGGGTTCAGTCCCTAGCATTCCCAAAGATAATCTGGCTCTGGATTATATGCACAATTTATACACAATACTTTTGAGCAATTTCTGACAACTTAATAGTAGAAAGCCTGAAAAAGATTATAGTCTGTGACCAAGAAAATTATGGCTCAGAGACAGGAGACATGGCTTAGTGTTTTTTTTTTTTTTCATTTTTGTTTTTGTTTTGCTTTTGTTTTTTTGAGACAGGGTTTCTCTGTATAGCCCTGGCTGTCCTGGAACTCACTCCATAGACCAGGCTGGCCTTGAACTCAGAAATCTGCCTGCCTCTGCCTCCCAAGTGCTGGGATTCAAGGCATGCGCCACCACTGCCTGGCTCATGGCTTAGTGTTAAAGAGTACTCTTACAGAGAGCTCAAGTTCAGTGTTCAGAATCAAAGTCAACTCCTGAGGACCCAAAAATCTCTGGTCTCCAAGGACACCAGTTCTCAATGTGAATACACACACACACACACACACACACACACACACACACACACACCAGTTAAAAATAATATAAGTAAATCTTATTAGTTATTGACACTTAAGATGTGAAGGAGTCATGTAGAAATTCTGTGGCCAGTTCATAAGATGGTTGAGAGCAAGGGAAGGTGAGAAATTTGGCAGCTGAGGCCAGCAGGGGTCAGTAAACAGCCATGGAGGAAAAGATTCCCTAAGAAGAAACAGAATGTGTTTGTCCAGGTCCTGAAGATAAGAGTAATCTGCTGAGTGGGGAACTGACTGATACAGCTGGGGCATACTTCTTTATATTCCTTACAGGATGACCATCCTTCTAGGCTAAGGGCTAGTAGGATTTTTTTCCAGGTTATGTAGCCAATGATTTCCCAGTGGCCCCGATAGCAATGTTCCATATGTACTTTATAAAATACTTTTAAAGTTTTAAAGTAATACACAAGATTTGCTTTTTAGGAATCTGAGAACCGGCAAATAATGGAACAACTCCGAAAAGCAAATGAAGATGCTGAAAACTGGGAAAATAAGGCCCGCCAACTAGAGGCAGAAAACAATACCCTCAAACTGGAACTTATCACCGCTGAAGCGGAGGGCAACAGATTAAAGGAAAAAGTGGATGCCCTTAACAGAGAAGTTGAGCAAGTAAGTTTGCAGAAATGTGCTTACAAGTGTCTTGCATGTCATACTAAGTGAGCTTGGCTTGGCTCAACATAATGACAAACAGTTGAATTATATAAATGCACTGTAAGTTAGAGCCTCTTAAGTACTCTTCTATCCACCTTGGTTCTCAGGTACCCACAACCAGAATAATTATCAGCTTTTTCTTTTTGCGTTGAGAACTGTTCAGAAAAAAAAAAAGGAACAAATTTTTAAAAAATAATAAAACAGATCTATTCTTATCCTGAAGATGTAAGGACATTAGCATGTTGCCACATTTGTTTCATATATCTTTGTTTAAGGAAACATATTATCAGAGTCAGGAGCAGTGTGGCTCAGTGGTTAAGAGCTCTTGCTGATCTTCCAGAAGACCTGAGTTCCATTTCCAGGAGCCACATGGGGTGGCTCCTACTACCTGTCATTATTGCAGCTCCAGGAGATTGGCTCCCTCTTGTGGCCTCCACAGATACCAGCACCCATGTGGCGCACACGCGCACACACACACACACACACACACACACACACACAAAATAAAAGTAAGATAAATTAAAAGAAACCAAATATTAAACCTATAGCTTCTCACACTCATATTGGGTATGTGTAATTTTTACATTATTCTGACTGCTTCTCATGAGCTCATATTCTCTCTGTACATTTCTTACCTACCAGTAATATTTAATGTTTTCTATTTTCAAGTCAGGTTTACAGATATGTGTGCATATGTCACCTGCCAGTGTAGTGGCATGTGTGTCTATGTGTGTGGAGGCCAAGGTTGGCAACCCTCATATTCCTCAGTCATTGTCTACCTTACTCGTTTTCTGAGATAGGGTCTCTCAGTGAACCTGAAGCATGACAATTCAGCTAGCCTGGCTGGCCAGAAGGCCCCAGGACCCTCCTCTCTGCTCTCCAGTGCTGGGGTTACAGGTGTACCCCACCATTTGTTTTTTTTTTTTTTTTTTTTTTTTTTTTTTTTTTTTTTTTTTTTTAAAAAAACATGGTTTCTGAAAGGTTAATCTCAGGTCCCAATGTCAGCAATGCAAACATTTTACTGACTGAGCTATCTTCCTAGACCTATTTCCCCCACACCATGTGTGTGTGTGTGTGTGTGTGTGTGTGTATGCGTGTGTTTTAAGGTTTTAAGATTTTATTTTCATTTTTTAAAAAGATTTTATTTATTTTATGTATATGAGTACACTGTAGCTGTCTTCAGACACACCAGAAGAGGGCATCAGATCCCATTACAGATGGTTGTGAGCCACTATGTGGTTGCTGGGAATTGAACTCAGGACTTCTAGAAGAGCAGCCAGTGCTCTTAACTGCTGAGCCATCTCTTCAGGCCCACCATGTAGCTCTATTTTTATTTTTAGTTGTATGTATGTATGTATGTATGTATGTGCAAGTGTGAGAAAGGGGCGGGGGTGCTTGTACATGTGAGTACAGTGCCCGTGGTGTTGGATCTCCTGGAATCAGAGTTACACATGGTTGTTAGCAGCCTGACTTGGGTTCTGGGAATCAGGCTTCTGTTTGGCAATGCAGTATGGTCTCTTAATTGCTGAGTCATCTCTCCAGCCCTTGTCATCAAGTCTGTATTTGTTAGGGCTGGGGATTTGGTTTGGTATCAGACCTAGAACATTTGAAGGCCTGAATTCATCCCTGGAACTACAAATAATTTTATTTAAGTAATAATATATACTAATTATGTACTTGCAACCAGCTTTTTAAAGGACAGCAACAACTTTAAAGCTTCATCTGATTTGTTACACACATACAACAAATAGTAGCATATATTCATTGTGTAAATATTTTTTTGCTTGAATTATCCCCATATTAAGGGGAATTTAAGTTTTCCCCTTTTCCATAGTGAAGGGCTCTATAACAAACATTCTGTTTATTTCTCCTGGCTCTGTTTTCTTAGGCTTATGTTTGAAAGCGAGTGCCTAGTCTAAGACACACACAATTTCACTTAGTTTATCAAATTGCTTTCTAAAAGTTTACTCTTGCCAGAAACCATGGGTTATAATTTGCTTAAATACTATATTCAGTATTGAGCCTTAATTTTTCCACAGTTGTGTTTTATGTTTCCTAGATTACAAGTGAAACTGAATATCTTTTTTTTTTTTTTTTTTGAGTTTTTGAGACAGGGTTTCTCTGTGTAGCCCTGGCTGTTCTGGAGCTCACTTTGTAGACCAGGCTGGCCTCGAACTCAGAAATCTGCCTGCCTCTGCCTCGCAAGTTCTGGGATTAAAGGCATGTGCCACCACCGCCCGGCTAAAACTGAATATCTTTTAATGCTGCTTTTAAAAAACTACAACTGAATCTTTTACCAATACAATGTCTCCTCTATCCCCAGAAAAATTACACAAGCTCTCAGAAGCGACTGTGCACCAGAAATTGATTTGAAAGTTTCCCTTCCATACATTGTTAGCAGAGCACTTTCTAGGATAAGTGTCTTCTGTGCCAAAACCACTGTGTTCTAAGAATATCTTTGATGGGCATGTGAGACCTCTTTAAGGAACTTCCTCCACATATGATAGCTAAGATATTTGAGGTTTCTCCTTCTGCAAGAGCAACACCAGTACTAAAAGCCCAATAGCAGGAAGCTGGGAGTCCCTGGCAGAGGCTGACTGACACTTACTTGTCTGATTCACATTGTCCCAACAGCATGTGGCACATAACCCGATGAAGACACAACTTACTTAAGATTCCTCTTGCTGCTGTTGGCAATGAATGTTACTCTAAATCGTCCTGGTGATGGTGGTGGTGGCAGTGGTGGTGGCGGCGTGCCCCAATGTTCTGGATTCCCAAATGAAACACACACACACACACACACACACACACACACACACACACACACACACACACACATACACACGGCCTTCTATTTTAATATGCCTTAAATGGCTCAATGGTTGGGTCACTCCCAAACTTCCACATTGCTAATGCCTCCCCTCTGATACTCCTGAGTTATTACTTACTAAAACCTATCTTTGTTACCCTAGACCCAATTGGGAGGGGTAGGGGAGAGCTGCTTATCCCTGGCTCTTACATGATTAATATGCTCTCTTTCTTCTGCAGCTCTCAAGCCTGAATCTTAGTCCCTTCCTGGCATGGCAGTTCTCCTTTCTCCCTTGGTCCTCTTGTTTACAAATCCTAAAGTCCCACCTCTGTCTCTCTGCTCAACCATTGGCTGCTGGCAACTTTATATACCAATCAGAACCAACTGGGGGCAGGAACTCTCAGCATCTTACATACGGATTCTCGGATTCTTGGGTTCTCGTGAAATTTTGGGAACCCAAATAACATAATGCAATAATTAGACCAAATCCACAACATCCTTTAGATAAGTTTTCTCTTAAATTTCTTTTGAATAAATTTAAAAAAAAAATTAATTTTGTGTGCTTAAGTGTTTGCCTGGCTGTATATGTACATGGGTCCCATGGAGGCCAGAAAAGGGCATCAGATTTTCTGGAACAAATTACAGATGATTGTGTACAGCCATGTAGATGCTAGGATCCAAACCCTGGTCCTCTGCAAGAGCAGGAAGAGCTCTCAGCTTTTGTGCAGTCTCTCTAGCCCTTAGAATGACTTTTTTCTTAAATTTGTATACATTTCTTTCTACTCAATTGTTTGTTTGGTTGGTTTTTAAAGACAGGGTTTTGTTTGTTTGTTTTAATGTAGCCTTGGCTGTCATGGAACTCACTCTGTAGACCAGGGTGACCTCAAACTCACAGAGATCTGCCTGCCTTTGCCCCTCAAGTGCTGGGATTAAAGGCATTGCCAACACCACCCAGCTGTATATTTTCCATATTAAGTGGCAGGAGTTATCTATAATATTCTTGATCACAACCCTTTTAAAGATTTAACTGTTAATTTGTCTTTTCATTTATTTGCAAGATAAATAGATGTTAAATGCAGGTGCACTTAGAATCATTATGAATCTTTTCCCACATGACTTATGATCTTATGTTTTCTTTAAGTAATTCTTTAGTGTCCTATGACCTGGAAGATATGTTCCTATATTTTCATTTAAACTTATATAGAGGGTGAGAAAGATAGGAGAAAGGAAGAATAGAGAAAGGTGGGTAATTGTTACCAAAATGCACTCAGGGGAGGGGAAATGCTTATAATATGCTCAGTATTCTAGGTTAGTACAGCAGTGAATGGCTGCTGTTTGATACCAGCAAGTGATAACCAAGGAGATACAACTGTCGATACCCTGGTTTGATCATTGTATGCTGTGTGAATGTATTATATTCCACAAATATGATGTCAATTTAAAGACAAAAGTTATCCTAAAACTATATGTAAGTGGATGAGTGTATCTCTATCATCCCCTCCCCTCTGAGGGAGTGATCTATGCATCCCGTCTGTGGCTGAGCATTCCTGACACTTACTCTCTGCACTTTGATCAAGTGAAGTTTCTTCTTTAACTCCTACCAAAGACAAAGACACTTATTGTTTTGATGAGGACCAAAATTATAGCAGGCTCACTCCTAGGACCTGTGGCCTCCCTAGCTGTAGGTTCTTGTCCATATTGTTAGTACAAGGCATAAGTTTCCTCACATGGGGTAGACCTTAAATCTGATAAGAAACAGGTGGCTATCCTCAAAACATTCATACCACTATGGATTCATGATGTATCTTGCCACACCAGTTGTTTTAGCTCACAGGGTCAATACTATTATTAAGTATTAATCCTGGGTAAGCCTGTCGATGACTCTCCCCCAACCCCAGCAGCCTTCACAGTACCTTCCAGTAATGATTGCTCCCAGGTCAGCTCCAGTTTGTTTTCTTCATGTGACCAAAGTATGTGGTATCTTCAGCTACAGTGTATTACTGTCCTTTTTCCCCCTTTGAGATAGAATGTCAGTGTATAACTCAGGCTGATCTTGAACTCATGATGTGTCTGCTTATGTCTCCTAGATTGTAAGCATGTACTACCACACCAGGCTTACACATTTTCTCTCTCTCTCTCTCTCTCTCTCTCTCTCTCTCTCTCTCTCTCTCCTTTCTTTCTTCCTTCCTTTCTTTCTTTCTTTCTTTCTTTCTTTCTTTCTTTCTTTCTTTCTTTCTTTCTTTTTTTTGGGTTTTTTCCGAGACAGGCTGTCCTGGAACTCAACTTTGTAGACCAGGCTGGCCTCAAACTCAGAAATCCACCTGCCTCTGCCTCCCAAGTGCTGGGATTATAGGCGTGCGCCACCACCACCCAGCAGGCTTATACATTTTCAAGTTACTGCTTTTTCTAATACCTTTTATTGAGAATTATTCCTGTCATACACTTCTCCTATTTAAAGTATATTCACTGGCCTTTGGAATATTGGGTGTTATGAGCACTTTTGAACATCTTTATCACCCTAAACAAAAGCAGTGTGCCCATTAGCTATCACAACCAGCCACTCCACTTTCTTTCATATATTTGATCCATGTTGGGTTAAATTTTATACATGGTATTAAGTATAATTTTGCACCCCTAAGATAACTCCTACTTGCTCATTATGTATAATTATTATTATTCTCTTTTTTTGGTGCTAGATTTGGTTTTCTAGTAATTTTTGTTGAAGTTTTTCTTTATAACAACCTATATCTTTGTTATAGGATCCAAGTGGTAATTGTAGGATCCACATGACACCAACTTCATATAATAACTTGGAAATGTTCCTTTTGCTTCTAGTCTTTGTAAAAGTTTGTATATATTTGCTGCCAATTTTTTAAAGGCTTGGTAGAATTGAAATCTAAAGCCATCTGAACCCGTTCTTTCTGGAAAGTTTTTAAATTACTAGTCAGACTCTTTGTTACAGGCCTATTCAATTTCTCTTGTATTCATTTTAATACTTTGTGCCATTTAGTAATTTGTCAATTTCATTGACTTAATTTAATTACACAGTATATCTTTATAATTGTTTTATTTGATAAATCACACTTGCTTGGTTTCATCAAATTGAGAATATCTTTTGCCGTTATTTACTCAAGTAGTTTTTCTCCCTTGCCTTTTCTTTAAGATCTGAAATTAACAATATAAATGTGCGGGTCACTTGATATTATATTATTCCACGGATTATGAAGGGTCTGGATATTTTCCCTGTCTTTTCTTCTTTGGATTCTGTTTTTGTATCATTGCTATTTTTGTGTGTCATGAGTGTGTTATGTGGTAAAAACAGATGAGCACATTTGTGTCTTTATACAATGTCACAATTAATTGAATAACAAAACATTCACAACCTAAATTGGTTTTATTGGTTTCTGTTTGCCCAGAAATACCAATTTTGCCTTATAGCTAGCTTTTGGCAACCACAGGTTCTTTTATACCTTTCTTATTTACTATAAGTAATTATTCTGTGCATATTTATGCACATGGGTTATAGAATGTCCAAAAAGAGTTTAAAACACTTTAGTGTTTAGAAAGGCTGTCCTAAGATGGAGGTAGAGACCTGACACTGGCACAAGAAGAGCTTTTCTGTAACCAAATAAGACCCCTTGTGAGCCCACAGGGGCAGAGCCGCTCAGGGCAGGATCTCATGCAGGTCAGAAATAGAGACGGGAGTTCAAGACAGGATTCAGGGACAGGCCAGGGACAGGGAAGGAGTCCTTTGCTATGACAGTTTTCCTGGACAAGACTCATGAGACGGTACTGACTAGGCAGAGGACCTGCTAGTGTTAGCTCTTGGAGGGCTTCTTCTAAGGTCTCAGGTAAGGTTCCATTCACTTTGATTGATAGTTTTTCTCCCTTGCCTTTTCTCTAAGATTCTGGAATTGAAAGTGCAAATGTGTGGGTCACTTGATACTATTCCACAGATTATAAAGGCTCTGGATATTTTCCCTTAGGAGTCTGGTCTTTCTGATAGAATTTGATATATTTTTAGTGTCATTATTCATTGGCATGATCCTTGGAGCTCATTGGTCAATCAATTTAGATGAATTGGTGAGCTCCAGGATCAGTGAGATCTCATCTTTAAAAAAAAAAAAAAAAGTAACATGGAAAGTGACTAAGGAATGCACAAGAGAGAGGGAGGGTAGTTACTCCTTCTTGGTATTGAAATGGAGTAGCTGTTGCTTTGTAAGATGGCACACTGGGTCAAGTGTACACTGAAAGCTAGTATCTGTACAACATAGACACAGCCAGAGTAGGCCCTGTATGTTCTGTTCATTGTCTTCTGGTACTGCCTTCTCTGCAGTGTTATATCTGCTTACAATGATTGATGCTCATTCTGGTTGTGGATACTTTTTTTTTTATGAAAGTTTTACATCTGTCATGTTATATTTTCATTTATTTGTTAGCTTTATTTTCTGAGACAGTTTTGATGTGCACATGCTTGCCTTGAACTTGCTACATAGCCTTGAATTTCCTTTTCTGTGTGTTGCCAATGATTGAGCCTAGACAAACCCAACCCCACTGGTTCATTTCCTAGTCCTCTCACTTTCTGAGAGAGTTGTGAAGTTATGCAGACAAGGCATGAACTTTGGACCTTTGTGCCTCTTAAGTACCTGAAGCTCCGGTCACCAATCCAGTTTAACTGATTTTAAAATGTGTCATACCTTTCTGTTCACTAATAAGTTGTCATGTTGCAGGTACATGTAGCTTCAATGTCATTTGATTTATCCTTTCTATTTATCATGATCATTTTCTTTCTTTCTGTTTTTCCATCCTACATATTTATTTTTCTTATACATTTCTGGCTTCTACTGCTTATAGATATGAAGTTACACATTGTACATCTTTGATTTTAGATGTTAAAATAATTGTTGACATCACCAACTCCCTAACAATATTTGACTACTGAGCACCATACCCTGCTCACTAGCACACACTTGTGCTTTCCCTGTCACACCTCCCCCACATTCACGACCTTACCATGCACTATTTTAGTTTCACGGTCTTCTATGCATTAGTACATAATCATTGTTCTTGTGGTCAGCACTGGCTTTATGTACCTAGAGCATATAAAGCCTTTGTTCACTGGCTTCTTATGTTTTGTTTCTTCCTTACTCAGTTTCCTTTTCTGACCTTCTTTCCTGCAGAAACCAGTATGTTAATTTTTTCCATCTCTTTGAAAATGACTAATATACCCGTAGCCTTGAGAATTAGTTTAGCTGAACATTGAATTATAGACTGAGAATATTTCCCTTTATAACTTTAAAAATGACCTGATAGCCAGGCGGTGGTGGCTCATGCCTTTAATCCCAGCACTTGGGAGGCAGAGGCGGATTTCTGAGTTCGAGACCAGCCTGCTCTACAGAGTGAGTTGCAGGACAGCCAGGGCTATGCAGAGAAACCCTGTCTCAAAAAAAAAAAAAAAAATGACCTGATAGGGATTGGAAAAATGACTCAGTGGTTAAGAATGCATGCTGCCTTTGCAGAGGACCTGAGCTCAGCTGCCCTACCCATATCTACAGCTCACAACTGCCTGTATACTATCTACAGGGGATTTGATAACTTCTTCTGGTTTCCATGGGTATCTGCATGCCCAGTTTACACATACACACATGTACACACAAATAAAAATAGAAACAAATCTTTGAGACAGTGGCCCTTGTCCTTGTTGGTAGGTCTGTTTTCATTCCAGTGTCTCTCCTTGAGTGTCTGCCTCTGTCACCATTCCTATTACGGTCTTGTCTTTCTCATTGCTTAAGTTCTACTGCCATGTGAAGGGTTTGTTTCCTCTGGCTTTGGTATTTTGTGTTTTTCTTACTGTTTGATTCAGAGTACTCATACATTTTATTAGTTCTGGAACTGTTTCAGATATTACTTCTTGAACATTACAGCTTTCAAGTTACCCTCCTGTACCCTCAACCCTTGCTTTATCTTGACTCATTTCTCTTCTCTATTGGTTCTGTCATAGTGTGTGCTCATCTGTGTCCTGTGCCCATTTCTACATCACCTGTTCCTTTTCCTCTGTTCTTGGTGTCTTTATTATGGTTTTCACTACAGACACTATGTTTCTTTCTAGAAGTGCTATTCAATTATTTTTCAAATGTGCCTATTTTTCCATGTGTTACTTTTTTCTTTTCAGATTCCTTCCTTAATGTCTTTGTACTTTCCAGCATATTTTGCTCAGTAATGTGGATTTTTTTTTTCTGAAAATGAGGTCTTGTTATATTGCTCTGACCCCACTTTGAGGTGGATTTTGACTTCTGTGTTCACAGACAGAATTCTCCACTGCATGGAATCTTGTGTGGTGCTGTGGGTTTGCTTTTGTATAGTGACTCTAGGTTATTACCGACAGGGCCCAAACCTCATGTTAACATTTAGAGGTAGAGATGAGTACAGTAGCATCCCCAAACTAAGTTAGAATTAAAGTTGATGGTTATCACAGAAGAAATTGTTTTCCTGTCCAGAGATCAGGTCCAGACCAGCTTTGAGGGGTTTCTGTAGGGCTAAATAGACTCCCCTCCTCTTTCATTTTTAGCACATTATTCAAGAATCCTAGGTAATATAGAAGTCATGGTTCTTTTTATTTATGTGATTGAGTGTGTGTGTGTGTGTGTGTGTGCGTGTGCATGTGTGTGCACACATGTATGCGCATGTGTTGACAGAGCCATCTAGGAAAGGCTAAAACAAGCAAGTAAGTTTCCTGGAGATGTCCCATGATTTGAATGCTTGTGATGGGTGCACTCTGGAGAGGCATGGCCCCAGAGACATTGTCCCGGGATTGTTTCTTGATGTTAATATGCCTTTCCTGTCACTATTATATAGCCTACTGATTCCTGGGCATCAGACTACCCTATTGGGCAAATTTTCTTCAGATAACATGAAAATGACCATTTATGAATTAATGCTATTTACATGAAGTAACGACTTTATAGAATTCCTGATTTGAGACTGGGGAGATGGCTCAGAGAGCACTGACTCCTCTTTTAGAGGTCCTGAGTTCAATTCCCATGGTGGCTCACAGCCATCTCTAATGGGATCTGATGCCCTCTTCTGGTGTGTCTGAAGACAGCTACAAGGTATTCACATACATAAAATAAATAAATCTTAAAAAAAAAAAAGAGAGAGCACTGATTGCTCTTAAAAAAAAAATAGAATTCCTGATTTAACTCAAATAATTTTAGGGAGAAAGTTTAAAGAGATAGTTTTAGTTGTTCTGCTAGAGATGTAATACAGTTAGAATCAAGAATAGAATGTACCCACTCCTCTTAGAATAGTAAATAAAGGCTGCATAATAAGGAATACAATGAGATTTCATAAATTACACTAAAAAAGAGAAATAGGTTTGGGACAGATTTGTGATCAAGGAAATAACATTCATTTTAAGTCAGACCCAAGGATGAGGCCACAGGTGTACACTATGATAGTGCAAGGCTATGTGAAACGGTTGCTTTGAACTTATAATGAGCTTACAGAATGAAGCACTGCTTTGAACTTCCTATCAACGTCCTTCTGTAACTCCTCTTCTGTGTAACATTTTATCTATGTGTAATTTTATGAAGAACTTTTGTCAGAAGGTATAAAAAGGCTGAGAGAAAAATAAAGTGTGGCTGTTGGGGCTATGTTCCACCCATCAAATGTATATACGTTTGTCTATATGTTTGTACACTTAAGAGTTAAAAGAGTTCACAGTTTCTCTCTAGGCATTCTTGTAGCCCCTGATAATTAAGTTTTGTTCTACCAGTAATGCTGACCCTGTAAACTGGCCACCACTGTCAGCAGGGGATGGGAGGTCAACTAGCTGCTATCAGCACAACCCCAGTCACCAACACCATACCTCCTTGCTGCCTGCCTCAGTTTACCTTGTGATGTCAAAGCTGGTCTTTGACAGTGTGTGTGTGTGTGTGTGTGTTTTAGTTAAACCCAGCTTTTCATGTTTGCTAGGCAAGGTGCTGTATTCCTGAGCTGCAAAACCTAAGTGCTCTCTTGCTCTGCTCCCTTTGGGTAAATGAGAATTTCTTTCCTCTTTGTAAGCTCAGATGTGAAATTAGTAAAAATTTTTTGTTGCAGGGAAGCAGAGGCAGAAGGCACTCTTTGATTTCAAGGCCAGCATGGTCTATGTCTGATCTACATAGTGAGTTCCAAGACAGCCTGGGCTAGATAGTAAGACCCTTTATCAAAACAAAATCTTTTGTTGCTCAGTTTTATCTTGAGAGTTTTTTCCTTAGCTTAGCCAATCATCTTAGTAGAGTCACAACTCCAGAGTGAACTTCCAAAACACAAGGAAGCCTGATCCCCTCACCTCACTATTGAGAGCACAGCTTACTAAAACCTGCCTGACTCTCTGCATCTCCTATTACTTTCCTGTGACCACTAAGCTCCACTCACACCAGCCTTTTTCCAGTTCTCGGAGCGTGTTATTCTTGCACCCAACAGAGCTGGGGCGCTTTGTATTTTTTCAGCTTGAAATGCCTGTTCCTGCTATTTGTCTGCTCATTGTTCAGTCGTTTACTTGGGGAAGCCATTCCTGACTTTCTGAGTTCTTCAGCAGAGGTCAATTCTTTGTTGCCTACTTTTTCCAGAAATATGTCCTTAATGTATTTAAGGACATATTATATATATCCATCCTTAATATATCCATCAGTAGCATATTTGATTGATACTGGACACCTTCAGTAGTAGAAGTTTGTGAGAACAGAGGCAATTTTGTTTCTCACTGAATTTGTCTCTAGGCATATAAAGTCTTCTGTAAAGATCTGATGGGTGAGTGGACAGATGGGCAGCTAGAGAGATGATGTAAAGAGTGAGTCTGAATGGTTACAGAAAGAAGGGAGCTCAAGAAAGTGGATGGGACATTGAATTATGGCTAAAGAACATGTGCCAGGAACAACTTTTAGTATCTTATTCGTGAAAAAGCACTTGTTAAAGCACACAGTCATTGCCTCCCAGGTCTGTTGTCTTGATGTTGTAGCAAACAAATGTGGTGCACTTACGTAAGCAGCGTGCTTGGAGAAAAAGGTGTGGAAAGTGGAATGATTTTGAACATTTGAAAGCATTTATGTAACTTGAATCTCATATTATGGTTTTAAAAATATGCTTTTCCCCATAATTGATTGTGCTTAATTTGTACTTGCTCAGAAGCATTTTCTCTTGAAAGTATTGGTGTTAGAAAGTTATCCCCTCCCTCTCTCTCCCCTTCCTCCTTCCCCCTCTCGAAAAAAAAAGAAAGAAAGAAAATTATCTGTCCTCATTTTATGATAGTATGACTGATATAAACCTGTCAGTCAAAAATTGAAAAAGAGTTCTTCTCTGAGTGAGGCAGTGGCTACCATCTTTGATTTTTTTTTTTTTGGCAACAGCAAAAAAATAGGCATGGTAGACCATACAAAATGTGAAATACAGATACAACTACAGACCAAACTGTGTATGTTTCCCTGGCATTGAACCTACAGGTATTTTAATAGGAAACAGTTTTTTCCTAATTGCATTTTAAAAACTACTCATAGGATTTATTTAATGGAAGCTGAAGCCCTAGTTTGTCTCCCTTGGAACACGATGTGCACCTCATCAGCACCTGTGTCACCTGAGGTCTGCTATCCCAGGGATGAGAGAGTTGCCTGTTGTGTTGTCCATGTGGATGCTCTTCCGGCTAAACTCTCTCTATCTGTGTAAACACTCATCTTGTCCTTGCAGCACCTAAACGCAGAGCGCTCTTACAAATCCCAGATTGCAACTTTACACAAGTCTCTTGTGAAGATGGAGGAGGAGCTTCAGAAGGTTCAATTTGAAAAGGTGTCTGCACTCGCAGATTTGTCTTCCACAAGGGAACTCTGCATTAAACTTGACTCAAGCAAAGAACTTCTTAATCGACAGCTGGTTGCCAAAGATCAGGAAATAGAAATGGTATGTAATGCATTTAGATTGCTGTTACTTTAACAGTACTACATTTTTTTAAAAAAGGGTTTTTTATACAATACTATATCAAACATTTATGCCTTTTAGCTTTAAATTTTGTTATTATGCTCCTTAATTTTTATTTTTAAAGTTTAAAAAGTGAATTTATGACAGCTGAATTCTAAAGAATTCAAGAACATAAAAAAACAACAAAATCTTTCTTTGAACTTGTAGTTTGCAGTTACGCTTAGCTAGAATTATAAAAACACATTGGAGAACTGTGAGTGAAGGACCTTAAGCCTTACCCATCTCAGTTATAATCTTGATAACATTCTCTTCACCCACTCACCTAATAACTGGATGAGTCCTTTGAAGTTGTAATGCCACTTGAAAGTAGAGTACAGTCCTATAGTAATCTTAGAGTTTTAAATCATTGCCCTCAGCAGAGGGCTTTATATGAAACTTGAAAACAGCTTAGTTGAAGAAACATACACTCTATATGCTGTAGCTTCCTCTTCCCAGCTCTTTAGAATTACTTGTGACATTAACTGTGTGACACTGAACTATTTGTGCATTGATTTTGTTGGTAAGCTGTGATGCCAGATGTAGGGATCATCCTTTTATTTTTGGACCTCTTCAGTTGTTAAAGACATGGAGGCTTTAAAACATTCTGTGGTAGTTTGAATGAGAGTAGCCACCATAGGCTCATATGTTTGAATGCTTTCAAGAATTGTTTGGAAAGGTTAGGAGGTGTTGCCTTGTTGGAGAATGTGGGCTATGGCTAGACTTTGAGGTGTCAGTTAGCAGTCCTTCTGCCTCCTACTTGTTAATAAGGATGGAAGCTCTCAGCTCTTCCAGCACCATGCCCGCTGGCTGCCATGCTCCGTGCCATGATAGTGATGGACTCACCCTCTGATACTGTGAGCCCCAATAAACATTACTTCTATAAGTTGTCTTGGTATCTTATCACAGCAACAAAAATAACTAAGACAACTTATGGCTTTTAAGGTGATAAATTTGCATCTGATTTAGTAAATTATATGAAGAGTACCTGTTTCTTAGTTTCCCTAATGATTACAGCTTTCAAAACTACAGTCTGATATAATTATAGTATTAGCTTTGATCCAGGCAAACAAGAGACTTTCTACTGCAGAATCTATCATGTTTCCCTTTTGCAGATTTACATAATTCTCTACTACAGCCTATCCACGTGCTCCTTAACCTCTGTCAGCCATTAGCCTATTTCCCACTTCTGTAATTGTGCCACTTCAAGAACCCCCAAGAGTGTGGGGAGGACAAGAATTGCTGTGGGGTAGAATCAACAGCAATGTATAATATGGACTTACAGACATAATGAAATACCCCACTCTGTGCCAACTAAAAGTAATTTAAAACAACGCTAATATATATGAAATCACACTATTAATTTTTTGAGGGTTGGCTTTTTTTTTCCTTCTCAACCTAAATCTCTGCAGACTCACTCAGGCTGTGTCTGTCATAGCTTACTGTTTACTGCGTAGGAATATTCTGTGCTGTTGGTATAACAGCTTAGCCATTCACCAATTGCAGATTATCTGGGTTGTTTTCAGTTTGCAATTTTTGAAAATAAAGTTACTATGAACATCTGTGAACAGTTCTGTTTTATTTGCTTTTTGAGACAGGTTTTCACTATGTAATTTGGTTGTATGAGCATAATTATTCATTTTCTGTGGAAATGCTCACAAATGCTATTTTTTAAAAAGATTTATTTATTTATTTTATGTGTATGAGTACACTGTAGTTGTACAGATGGCCGTGAGCCATCATGTGGCTTCTGGGAATTGAACTCAGGACCTCTGCTTGCTCCAGCCGAGCTCACTCCAGCATAATGCACGGTAGCTGTCTTCAGACACACCAGAAGAGGGCGTCAGATCTCATTACGGGTGGTTGTGAGCCACCATGTGGTTGCTGGGATTAGAACTCAGGACCTTCAGAAGAGCAGTCAGTGCTCTTACCTGCTGAGCTATCTCGCCAGTCCCACAAATGCTATTTTTAAGTGATATGTTAACTGTATGATTTACTTTTTCAAAAAAGTTCCACACAGTTTGCCTAAGCATTTGTATCATTTTTTGTGTGTCTATAAATGATGAACAAGTGATCTAGTTCCTCCACATTCTTGTTCAAATGTGTCACTTAAACTTTTTTTTGTTAGCAGTCTTCTGTATACACAGTGCTGTATCAGGGTGATTTAAATATGCATTTGCCTACTGGATTGCGACGTTGATCTTTTCTTTATGATGTTGTTTGCCACCTGCATGTCTTCGTTTGTTGCTACATGTCTCCTGTTGCTTGTCCACATTCCCATTGGATTGTTGGCTTTCTAATGTTGAAACTGGCTTAAGGAAAAGCAGCAAACCTGGATAAACCTCCAAACAAATATAGAACTTGAAACAGTAATTTGAAAACTTCCAGAAAGCAAATGGAGGCCTAGATTGCTTTAGTTGTAAATTCTCTTAAATGTTGAAAGATACACTAATACAAAAATGTTTTACTCTTTCAAGTAAGAGAGAACATGCCTTAACACAGCCTAGGACTCCAATATAATGCTAGAACCCTAGCTAGAACCCTTACTCAAATGTTGGACTGAAATGACATGTGAGGTGTTTCTATGTCAATACAGGGAAAGCATTCAGGTGTTCATCATTAAGTATAGTGGTTGCTGTAGGTTTTCCATGGATGCTTTTTTATAAGACTGGGAATATTTCTTATGACTATAATTTCTTTAAGAAGTCTTTTTTTGTTTTGTTTTGTTTTTATTTTTGTTTTTCGAGACAGGGTTTCTCTGTAGCTCTGGCTGTCCTGGAACTCACTCTGTAGACCAGGCTGGCCTCAAACTCAGAAATCCTCCTGCTTCTGCCTCCCAAGTGCTGGGATTAAAGGCATGCACGACCACTGCCTGACTCTGAAGTCTTAATGTGATAACTACAAAATAAATACAGAGCTGAGGAGAAGCTTTGCTATGTAAAATGCTTTCAGTTTGCTTCTTTCCCACCTATCCCCAATACCCTAATTACGAGGTTAGATTAATGGTTTGAGATCTTCTGGAAAGAGCCTGGAACATAAGATCAACCCTAAGGACCTACATGTGAATCCCCAGACCCATGTAAAAGCTAGGTGCTTGGAGGTACCTGTAGAAGTCTTGAAGAAGCACAGACATGTGGATGCCTGGAGCTCACTGGGCAGCTATTCTAGCTAATCAGTGAGCTCCAAGTTCAGTGAGGGACTCTGTCTACAAAAAGTAAGGTAGAAAAGCAATTGTAAAAGACACCTAAGCTGACCTGTGACCTCTACACACATATCCACATATACCATACCTGTGTATACATACACACACCCATACATGTGGACTTGCACATACACTTCTTTCTGTCTCAATAAAACTGTCAATAAAATGAATTTATACACAATCAAATAGGAGTTATCTCATGAATGTAGGGTTAGTTTGTACCTGAAACCAATCACTATAATACACATTGAGTAGTCAAAAACAAAACCTGATTTTCTCAAGTAGAAGGAGAAAAAGTATTTGACAAAACCCAACACTTTTGTGTAAGAAAGAATAACTATAATCTGGGAATATAGGAAACTTTTTCAATCCTACAAAAAGAATCTATGAAAAACCTTCAGTAACCACTCTACTTGATAGTGGATAGTGTTTTCTTGATAGTGACACATATGCTAACACAGCATTTTGTTGAGCATCTAGTCAAGGGTCTAGCCAGAGTAACAAAGCAAGAAAGAGAGACAACAGGCATTCAAATATAAAAAGACATATAACCATCTCTGCAGGTAACATGGTCTTCTATATATAGAGAAAACCACTAAAAACTTACTAGAACTAATATAACCATGAAATTGTAGAACACTAGCCCAATGTGTCAAAAATTCATTATATGTCTTACTTCTACCTATGAGCAATTATCAATTGGAAATGACAAAAAAAGAACAAAAAAACAATTCAAGTAATTGAATAGCATAAAAGATGGCATCAGAAAAGTACAAAGTTCTTAGGAATAATTTTTAAATTTTATTTATTACTATGTGCCTATACATGACACGTGTATGTGAGTAGGTGTCCATGTGGAGATGAGAAGACAACTATGTTGAATCAGTTCTCTTCTCCCTCCTTTACATGGGTAGACATCTAGATCAAACTCAGCATTCTAGACTTGTGTGCAGTTGCTCACTTTCTTAGCTATCTTCCAGCTTAGGAAGAAATATATTTAAAAAAGTATAAATGTTTTACTTTACAAGTAACAAAATGTTGTCAAAAGAAATTATCAGCTGAATGAATGGAAAGACATCCAGAACTTGGTAAACCATGGAGACTCAGTAGAGTGAACCATGGAGATGCAGTAGAGTGAACCACAGAGACATAGTAGAGTGAACCACGGAGACACAGTAGAGTGAACCATGGAGATACAGTAGAGTGAAGCATGGAGACACAGTAGAGTGAACCATGGAGACACAATAGAGTGAACCATGGAGACACAGTAGAGTGAACCATGGAGACACAGTAGAGTGGACCATGGAGACACAGTAGAGTGAACCATGGAGACACAATAGAGTGAAGCATGGAGACACAGTAGAGTGAACCATGGAGACACAGTAGAGTGAACCATGGAGACACA
>NW_022196896.1:65574407-65590917 GCF_008632895.1 Mastomys coucha | reverse complement strand
ACAGTAGAGTGAACCATGGAGACACAGTAGAGTGAACCATGGAGACACAGTAGAGTGAACCATGGAGATACAGTAGAGTGAACCATGGAGACACAGTAGAGTGAACCATGGAGACACAGTAGAGTGAACCATGGAAATACAGTAGAGTGAACCATGGAGACACAGTAGAGTGAACCATGGAGATACAGTAGAGTGAACCATGGAAATACAGTAGAGTGAACCATGGAGACACAGTAGAGTGGACCATGGAGACACTACATCTATAGAATGCTTAGTTATTCATTTGTTTGTTTTTATTTTTAAAATATATTTTTCAGATTTGTGAGTTTATTTATTTTATATGTATGATTTTTTTCTGCATATATATTACATGCATGTCTGGTGCATGCAGAAGTCAAAAGGGGGTTTCAGATCTTCTGAAACTGGAGTCATGTGTGGTTGTAAGCCACCATGTGGGCTCTGGTAGTTTGACCCAGGTCCTCTATAGGAACAACAAGTGCTCTTAACCACTGGGCCATCTCTGCAGTTCTCCCAATATATTTTTTATTAATTTTGGAGAATTTCATGTTCAAATAGTGTTTACATCATTTTTCCTTTTCTTTCCTTCCTCCAAATCTTTTCATGTTCCTCTCACTCCCTCAAATTGGTGACCTCTTATTCTTTAATTAATATATATGCATACAAATATGTACATATGCATACACATACTCATACACATACACACATATACTCAAACACATACACACACACACATATATGTAATGTGCCAGACTTGTTTAGTATTGCAGATATGTACATGCACATAGGGATGAACACTTGTGATGGGTTAACCTATCAGTGTGTTTATTCCTTGAAAAGGACTGATTTTCTTCTGTAGGAGCCATGTCTCTTCACCTAGGGGTGGGGCCTTGTGAGATTTTCCCTCATCTACATTGGCATGTCAGCTAGTGTTGAGATTGTTCATATCTTGTTTAAACAACTATACTTTTGAGTTTTCATGTTTTTTTGTTTTTTTGTTTGTTTGTTTTTTAAGGATAAAACAATCTCATAGATTTTGGCAATGATGAATATTTGGTAATATTAATATGTTAGAAGTTATTGATTTGGGTACTTCATTTGCATGAGTAGTATGGCATATTAATTATACATACAATAAAGCTGCTTTCAAAGAAAGTGAAGTTTTATTTCATAGTTCTGCTAGCAGAATATAGGAGACCATCCTTGTCATTTTTGTGATGTGAACATAAACTAGCATAATCACTGGGTTGACAGACAAGAATGGTATCTTGTTAGCTTTAAGTTCAATTGAAAAACACTTAGTAATGTCTGGATTCAGTTCTGGATTGTTATGACCAGAGTGGAAAATGCTACTGGCATCTGGTGAGTAAAGGTCATGCAGCTCCATAATAAAGAGTTATTCAAATTAAAGTGTGAATGTCAGAGTAAATAGGGTATCAGGATAAGAAATTCTGGACTAGAAGTAGCACCTTGTTTTATTTTATATCTCTTTGGTTACTAGCAGGGTGTCCTACTTTGCTTTGCTGCTGTTGCACTAAATACTGTGACCAAAAGCAATTTAGGGGAAGAAAGAGATTATTTTCCTATACTTCCAAGTCACAATCTGTCATGGAAGGAAGTCAGGAAAGAAAGGCAGGACCCCCACAGCAGAAACCATGGAGGAACTGCTTACTGGATGGTTCTTCTCTACTCATTCTCAGCTATCTTCTTTCATTATTTTTTTTAAAGATTTATTGATTTACTATATGTAAGTACACTGTAGCTGTCTTTAGACACCTCAGAAGAGGGCATCAGATCTCATTATGGATGGTTGTGAGCAACCATGTGGTTGCTGGGATTTGAACTCAGGACCTTTGGAAGATCAGACAGTACTCTTAACCGCTAAGCCATCTCTCCAGCCCCTCATTATTTTTTTTAAATTGTTCTTATTTTGTGTGTCTAGGCATTGTGGTAGTTTGGATGAGGTTGGTTCCCATAGGCCCCCATGATTGAATATTTGGTTCCTAGCTGATAGACTGTTTAGGAAGGATTAGGAGGTGTGGCCTTATTGAAGAGGTGTCAGTAGGGTTGAGCTTTGAGGTTTCAAAAGCCCACACCAGACTTAATCTCCCCTGCCTCTATCTTGTGGATCAGAATACGCTCTCAGCTTCTGCTCTAGCACTATGCCTTCCTTCTTGCTATCATGTTCCCCATCATAATGATCATAAACTAATCCTCTGAAGCTATAAGCAAGTCTCCAAAAGATGCTTTCTTTTATAAATTGCCTTGGTCATGGAGTCTCTTCACAGAACATTAACAGGCGTCTTGCCAGCATGTATATGTCTGTGTACCACTTTCTTGCCTTATGCCTGTGGAGGCCAGAAGAAGCTGTTGGAAACCCTAGAACTGGAGTTACAGACAGTTGTGAGCTGCTGTGTGGGTGATAGTAATCAAACTCATGTCCTCTGGAAGAGCAGCCCCTGCCCTTAACTGCTGAGCCATCTCTTCAACCCTTCAGCTAACTTTCTAATTCAGTAAGACCTACCTCCCTAGGGATAGTGCTACCTACTTAGGGAAGGGCCCTTCCCTATCAATCATCAGTCAATATGATTGGTCACAGGACAGTCTGATTGAGACAAATTTTCTATTGAAGTTTCTTCTTCCCAATTGGCTCTATGTTTGGTTAAGTTGGCAATAAAAACTAACCAGCATAGTCCATCCCTTGTCAACTTAAGTACAGATGTGTCACTATTTAACTGCAACCTTCCCTTGCTTTTTCTTCAAGATTGTATGTTAATATCAGTAACACAAGACAAAACATGTCCAATTTTTAGAAGTCCCACTGTCTTTAAAAACTTCAGTAGTTTTAAAGCCTAGGTTCTTTTTAAAACTCCAAAGTATCTTGTCTGTAGGCTCCTATAAAGTTAAAAAAAAAGTTAAATACTTCTTGTTCCAGAAGAGAAGAATCAAGATATAGAAATAATAAGATTAAAGAAAAGGCCCCAAATCAATGTAAATAAAATCCTGTAGCCCATTGTTCAGGACTTACACCATAATTTTCTTGCCTCTGGAGGGCTTGGACAGGCTATGTCTCTAACATGACCACCCTCAAAACAAGTTGTTTCCAAGGCTCAAAATGGCTCTACTACGCATTTGACATTGCCCTTGGCAGACTCCAATGTTAACACACACTGTTTCAAACTTCAATTTCTCTATATGACCCCTGCAAGCCTGGAATCTTCATCAGAACTGGAGGTATACCTTTACCAATGGCCTTTTCTAGTTTCTCTGCAGGGAAACTCAAACTCTGTCACACAGTTCCAAGCCCCAGCTGTTCTCCATGACACCTTCCTTCATGCCCTCAAAACCAATACCATGTGAGTGACTCTTACACATTGCCAAGCTCACCTGCCATCTTGAGATGTTTCCTTGGTCGTCTTAGACTAGTTTCTGTTTGCTGACTCTGAGGAAATGTAGTTCTCTTCTCAGGAGATGCCACCTTGGTGATGCTGATCTGTTACTAGTCACAGATATTCTTCAGCTCCTGACCACGAGCATCCATTGGCCTAGTAAAGCACAGGTTTCACCTGCACAGATTCCTAGTCCAAAATGTCACATAAATGGCTCGGATGGGATCTTTGTTTCCCCTCTGAGACATACAACTCAGGCATTCTGGTTAGTTTTTATTGTAACCTTGGAACAGCCTAGAGTCACCTGGGAAGAGGGCCCTTCAACTGAAGAAATGCCTGCATCAGATTGTCCTTACCTGTGAGAGGTTGTCTTGATAAATTACTGATGCCGAGTGCCCAGCTTACTGTGGGTGGTGACACTCCTAGACTTGTGGTCCTGGACTGTATCAGAAAGCTTGATTGAGCACAAGCAGGAGAGAGCCAGTCAGCAGCATTCCTCCATGGTTTCTGTTCTGACTTCTCTCAGTAACAGACTGTCACCTGGAAGTATCAGTTAGGAATCCTCTCTAGGTTGCTTTTGGTCATGGTGTTTATCCCAGCCACAGAAAGAAAATTAGAACATGGGTTTTCTCACCAATGTGTTTGCTATTTAACTGTATTTTTTCTTTTAAAAATGTTCTGATCATAGTATTTCTTTTATTTTTCCTCAGTTTATGTGAGTTCATTTATGTAACTTTCCTTTCCTCTCTATCCACTGAGATACCTGCCCCTCCCCTAGTAATTTCATTTTTATCCATGTCTTTTTATTAGCTTTTAAAATGCATATATAATTATTACCTATAGTACAGAACAATAAATCATTCTGTTAACTGAAACCCTTTTGAAGAAATATTTAGCTTACTGAGAACACTTTGAACTCAGAATACCTTCAAAAGGGCAAGTATTCCCGAGGTTTATGTTAGAGAGTAGATGGTATATCTACCCTTCATGCTCCTTACCTGTACAGTACAATGATATGTCATAAAGGCATTCAGTCATAACACATCCAGTTCGAGATGATGCTGGAGTCACAAGCACCATCTTGTCAGTTGTGCAAAACTATATGAGCAAGTGTCAAAACTGGAAATACAAACCATTTGCAGTGTGGAACTGATGGAAATTTTAAATAGTGGATTTTCTGATATGGCCTGAGGGGCAGGGAAAGTGGTAACACGTGCATTGTGTATGCAATTGTTAACGAGAAACAACGTCACAGTGTACACCACAGAACCCTGATAACATGTCAGCTAAGTGAGCAGACAGGATTAAGCATGGCTGTCTTCCTTCACACAGATGGAGAATGAGCTGGATTCTGCGCGCTCTGAAATAGAACTGCTCAGGAGTCAGATGACCAATGAGAGGATCTCCATGCAGAATCTTGAGGCTCTGCTGGTGGCCAACCGAGACAAAGAGTACCAGTCTCAGATAGCACTACAGGAAAAGGAGTCTGAGATCCAGCTGCTGAAGGAGCACCTTTGCCTGGCTGAGAACAAAATGTGAGCTGACCAGCAGTGTCCTTTAGGAGAGTTTTAAAGCTAGGATCTAGAGGTTGGAACCCAGTCTGCCATTAAGCTGAGAAACACTGTGATTTGCCCAAGATTTAATGCCATTGTATAGTTTTTCTAATCTAAGATTTTTAAATGTAACAATCTCTGCTGATTGTTTTGAATGTAGTAGTATGATATAAAATATTGCCAAGACTGAAGGAAGGACAAGCCAGCCTAAATGTAGCTATCTCCTGAGAGGCTCTGACAGTACCTGACTAATACTGATGTAGAGGCTCACAGCCATCCATTGAACTGAGTGCACGGTCCCCAATGAAGGAGTTTGAGAAAGGTCCTATGGAGCTGAGGGGTTTGCAGCCCCTTAGGACGAACAAAAATATGAACTAACTAGTACTCTCAGAGCTCCCAGGGTCTCAACCACCAACCAAGGACTGCACATGGTGGGTCTGATTATTCTGGCAGCATGTGTATAGTAGAGGTTTGCAAATTCGATCATCAATAGGAGAGGACCTCAGCTCTGTGAAGGTTCTGTGCCCCAGTGTAGGGGAATACCAGGGCCAATAAGTGGGAGAGGGTGGGGTGGCAGGCATGGGGAGGGGGGAGGCAACAGGGGTTTATTCTTGTTGGTTTTGTTTGTTTGTTTGTTTGTTTTTTTGGAGAGGAAACTGGGAAAGGAGAAATTTACATGTAAATAAAGAAAATATCTAAAAAAAAAAGAAAAAAATATGGTAATGCAAAAAGAAAAAAGAAAAGAAAAAAAGAAAATGTAAAGCAAGCACTATGAAACCACAAGAACTCCTGGTTTATGGCTATCTGGTATTGCTCTCTGTCACATCATAGCTCCCTGTGTGTCCGGAAGAGTATATACACCCAGATCTTTCCAAGTCTGTTATCATGAAAGGGCTGTTGGATTTTGTCAAATGCTTTCTTAGCATCTAATGAGATGATCATATGGTTTTTTCTTTGAGTTTGTTTATATAGTGGATTATGTTGATGGATTTCCATATATTGAACCATCCCTGCATCCCTGGGATGAAGCCTCCTTGATCATGATGGATGATTGTTTAGATGTGTTCTTGGATTCAGTTTGCAAGAATTTTATTGAGTGTTTTTGCATAGATATTCATAAGGGAAATTGGTCTGAAGTTCTTTCTTTGTTGGGTCTTTGTATGGCTTAGGTATCAGAGTAATTATGGCTTCATAGAACGAATTGGGTAGAGTGTCTTCTGTTTCTATTTTGTTGAATAGTTTGAGGAGTATTGGTATTAGGTCTTCTTTGAAGGTCTGATAGAACTCTGCACTAAACCCATCTGGTCCTGGGCTCTTTTTGGTTGGGAGACTATTAATGACTGCTTCTATTTCTTTAGGGGATATGGAACTGTTTAGATCATTTATCTGATCTTGATTTAACTTTGGTACCTGGTACCTGTCCATTTCATCCAGGTTTTCCAGTTTTGTTGAGTATAGGCTTTTATATTTTACAAAAGGTTATGATGGTTTTTTGGATTTCCTCAGTTTCTGTTGTTATGTCTCCCTTTTCCTTTCTGATCTTGTTAATTAGGATACTGTCTCTGTGCCCTCCAGTTAGTCTGGCTAAGGGTTTATCTATTTTATTGATTTTCTCAAAGAACCAGCTCCTGGTTTGGTTGATATTTTGTACAGTCCTTTTTGTTTCCACTTGGTTGATTTCAGCCCTGAGTTTGATTATTTCCTGCTGTATACTCTTGGGTGAATTTGCTTCTTTTTTGTTCTAGAGCTTTCAGGTGTGCTGTTAAGCTGCTAGTGTATGCTCTCTCCAGTTTCCTTTTGGAGGCACTCAGAACTATGAGTTTTCCTCTTAGGACTGCTTTCATTGTGTCCCATAAGATTGGATATGTTGTGGCTTCATTTTCATTAGACTCTAAAAAGTCTTTAATTTCTTTCTTTATTTCTTTCTTGACCAAGTTATCATTGAGTAGAGTGTTGTTCAGCATCCACATGTATGTGGCTTTTTATTGTTTATGTTGTTATTGAGGAGCAGCCTTAGTCCATGATGATCTGATAGGAGGCATGGGATTATTTCAGTATTCTTGTATCTGTTGAGGCCTGTTTTGTGATCAATTATATGGTCAGTTTTGGAGAAGGTACCACGAGGTGCTGAGAAAAAGGTATATCCTTTTGTTTTAAGATAAAATGTTCAATAGATATCTGTTAAATTCATTTATTTCATAACTTCTCTTAGTTTCACCATGTCTCTGTTTAGTTTCTGAATCCATGATCTGTCCATTTATGAGAGTGGGGTGTTGAAATCTCCCACTATTATTGTGTACGGTGCAATGTGTGTTTTGAGCTTTAGTAAAGTTTCTTTTATGAATGTGGATGCCCTTGCATTTGGAACTTAGATGTTCAGAATTGAGAGTTCATCTTGGTAGATGTTACCTTTGATGAGTATGAAGTGTCCCTCCTTATCTTTTTTAATATCTCTAGGTTGAAAGTTGATTTTATTTGATATTAGAATGACTACTCCAGCTTGTTTCTTGGGACCATTTGCTTGGAAAATTGTTTTCCAGCCTTTTACTCTGAGGTAGTGTCTGTCTTTGTCACTGAAGTTGTTTCCTGTATGCAGCAAAATGTTGGGTCCTGTTCACGTAACCAATCTGTTAGTCTATGTCTTTTTATTGGGGAATTGAGTCCATTTATATTAAGAGATATTAAGGAAAAGTAATTGTTGCTTCCTATTATTTTTGTTGTTAGAGTTTGAATTCTGTTCATGTGGCTATCTTCTTTTAGTTTTGTTAAGTTTACTTTCTTGCTTTTTCTAGGAGGTAGTTTCCCTCCTTGTGTTGGAGTTTTCCATTTATTATCCTTTGAAGGGCTGGATTTGTGGAAAGATATTGTGTAAATTTGGTTTTGTCATGGAATACCTTGGTTTCTCCATCTATGGTAATTGAAAGTTTTGCTGGGTATAGTAGCCTGGGCTGGCATTTGTGTTCTCTTAGGGTATGTGTGACATCTGCCTAAGATCTTCTGGCTTTCATAGTCTCTGGTGAAAAGTCTGGTGTAAAATTCTGATAAGTCTGCCTTTATGTGATACTTGACCTTTTCCCTTACTGCTTTTAATATTCTTTGTTTGTTTTGTACATTTGGTGTTTTGATTATTATGTGATGGGAGGAATTTCTTTTCTGGTCCCAACTATTTGGAGTTCTGCAGGCTTCTTGTATATTCATGGGCATCTCTTTCTGTAGGTTAGGGAAGTTTTCTTCTATAATTTTGTTGAAGATATTTACTGGCCCTTTAAGTTGTAAATCTTCACTCTCTTCTATACCTATTATCCTTAGGTTTGGTCTTCTCATTGTGTCCTGGATTCCCTGGATGTTTTGGGTTAGGAGCTTTTTGCTTTTTGCATTTTCTTTGACTGTTGTGTCAATGTTTTCTATGGTATCTTCTGCCCCTGAGATTCTCTCTTCTATCTCTTGTATTCTGTAGATGATGCTTGCATCTATGGCTTCTGACTTCTTTCCTAAGTTTTCTATCTCCAGAGTTGTCTCCTTTTGTGATTTCTTAATTGTTTCTACTTCCATTTTTAGATCCTGGATGGTTTTGTTCAATTCCTTCACCTATTTGGTTGTGTTTTCCTGTTAATTCTTTAAGAGATTTTTGTGTTTCCTCTCTAAGGGCCTCTACCTGTTTACCTGTGTTCTCCTGTAATTCTTTAAAGGATTTTTGTGGTTTTTTTTCTTTAAGGGCTTATATCTGTTTACCTGTGTTCTCCTGTTTTTCTTTAAGGGAGTTATTTATGTCCTTCTAAAAATCCTTCATCAGCATCATGAGATATGATTTTAGATCTAAATCTTGCTTTTCCAGTGTTTTGGGGGTATCCAGGACTTGCTTTGGTGGGAGTACTAGGTTCTTATGATACCAAGTAGTCTTGGTTTCTTTTGGTAAGACTCTTGCATTTGACTTTCACCATCTGTTAATCTCTGGTGTTAGATGTTCTTGCAGTCTCTGGCTGGATCTTGTTCCTCCTGTGGGTCTGTAAGCCTGTGTCAGCACTCCTGGGATAGCTCTCTCCTGGCACACAGAGGGCTGTGGAACAGCTCCACCTCCTGGGTGCAGATGAAGGCAGGAAGGACCCTGTCCCAGCTGCTCTGCTGCTTCTGGGGCCTGTGTGATCCTGGCTGGTCCTGCCTTAGACAGTCACCCGAGAGAAAAGGTGATCTACCCTGAGTCCTGGGGTCAGAGCATGTGCTGTTTTAATCCCCAGTTATACTAGCCTTTAATTTGAAGACCCTTAGTTTGATATTCCAGTGGCTGGGTAGTGAAAGTTTATTAAATTTGGTCAGTAATTACCTGTCTGGGTAATGAAAGTTTATGAAATTGGTCATTAATGGGTGCTTAGCCTTTATTCCTCTGGGTCTCATCCATAAGGCCTGCCACCCTGTGTTCTTCACACTGAGTCTGGCACCTGAACAAGCATAGTAAGCACGTTCTCAGCACTCAGCCACCAAGGACCCCAAGCCAGGGCTAGTTTCCTTGACAGTCCCCTGGGGCCATGTGGCTGTAACAGTCATTCTGTCAGTTCCAGTCAGAGGCTGTTGTGAATCTCAGCAGGTCCCTCAGGGTCTCTTTCTCAGACTGCTCAGACGAAAACTCCCACCATGAAGTGTACTCTGTTTCAGAATGCTGCTAAGTACTGTGAGTTGGAGCTAGCCAATGTGGGAAACTTTTCTAAAAAAATACGTTTGTAAAGAACTTTTGCACAAATGAATAATATAGATTGATAATAGATAATGCTGCCCTATTTGTGTGTACAGAACCAGGACAATATTTGATTGATTGAACATGACTGGGATCTCTGAGGCCTTTCAAGTAATTAAGTGTGTGCACTGATATGTCTAACACACGCCAGTAAATCTGCCCCTAAAAGTGAGTATGTGGCTGAGGATGACCTCAGTCACTAAGGTGCCAGCTATACAAAGTAAGGATCTGAGTTTGCATCCCACCAGTGTGCACGGAAACCTGGGAGCAGCAGCATGTCACTGTAACCAGCACTGGGGAGTGGAGACACACAGATCCCTGAAACTCACTGGGCAACAAGCATAGCCAGATGGATGAATTCCAGGTTTAGTTGAGAGACCCTTTTAAAAACACAGTGGAGAGTGAATGAGCAAAATGCTCAAGTCAGCCTCTGGCCCCCTGACTCCCACATGTGCATATACACAGAACAGGAACAAGTCCACTGTGAGCACACTACACACCACACACATACACCACATACCACACACACACCACATACCACACACACATACCACATACCACACACACACCACATACCACACACACATACCACATACCACACACATACCACATACCACACACACATACCACATACCACACACACATACCACATACCACACACATACACACACCACATACACACATACCACACACACACACACCACACACACATACCACATACCACACACACACCACATACCACACACACACCACATACCACACACACATACCACATACCACACACACATACCACATACCACACACACACACCACATACCACACATATACACACACCCCATACGCACATACCACACACCACACACACATACCACACACATACCATATTCTACATACATATCACACACCACATACATACATACCACAACCACACACACACCCCACATACCAGACACATATACCACATATCACACTCCACGTACATACCACACACACACACCTCACTGTGTACCACACATACATATACATACCATATACCTACACATACACACATATCATAAATATCATAACACACATTTACTACACCACATATACACATCATATACTACACACACTACACACACATGAAATAACTTGCAAAAATCACAATGTACCTTGGATCCAGCTAATATGCCATTGGCAATATGACTTAACATACTCTTGGAGTTACAGGCATATTTTGAGCTTAATCAAATGTCACTCTGATCTTTTGCATAGGGCCATCCAGAGTAGAGATGTGGCACAGTTCAGAAATGTTGTAACACAGTTAGAAGCAGATTTGGACATTACAAAAAGGCAACTAGGGACAGAACGATTTGAAAGGTGAGTTAATTTCTGTATAGTACTCGGCCTAAATATGTTGTTTCTTAGCTAACAGTTGGTTTATTTTAGTGGCTTTCTCTGTGTGTGCACATGTGTGTTATTTGTTTTTTGTTTTTGTTTTTGAGACAAGGTCTCATTCTAGCCTTAAGCTGCTGATTCTCCTGCCTTAGCCTCCGGAATGCTGCTGTTATAAGGTTCTCTTGGCTCAGTCAGGAGTTTATTATTTCATGGCAGGTAGATTTTAATGTTTGAGTTGAGCTACAGTTTCATGATAGGTTTAATTACACTAAGGTTAGTACACTAAATGTAAACTTTTAAAGCATTATTATTATTATTATTATTATTATTATTATTATTATTATTATTATTATCTTTATAGGGAAAGGGCTGTCCAAGAACTTCGCCGCCAGAATTACTCAAGCAATGCTTATCATTTGGGTTCAATGAAGCCAAATACAAAATGTCACTCACCAGAGCGTGTTCACCATCGATCTCCTGACCGAGGCCTTGACCGATCATTAGAAGAGTAAGTGTGCACAGGACCTGGAGTGTAGCCATGTTCACAGTGAGATTTGAGGACGTGAGGAAACTGATACTAAACTTGGTTATTAATAAGACATGGTGGCACCAAAAATAAAGAGTTTTCATCTGTAAATGAGTTTTATATGAATACTGCACTGAAATGAACTAGCTCTAAGGACACCCAGTACTGTACTGTAATAGTGTTTTGTTCCTCCTCTCATTTTGTAATATTTGAAATCAGAGCTAAGGCCTCATCCTTAGCTCAGCAAGCACAGTGCACTGATCTCAGTCATCACCTACATTCTGTGTTGTCAAAGTCGAAATTCTCTTGCTTGTTGCTTTTTCATGTACATTTATTACAAACTGTGGGTTAATTGCTATTGTACCATAGAATATGTATGCACCAGGAAAAGTATTTTTTTATTTACTTTTTCAGACTTTATTGTTATATTTCACAAATGTTTAAAAGGTTTATGTGAGAATAATTAAAATGTGTATGAACTAAACATGTAAAACTAAAAATACCTCTCACTCAATTCACTATTGTTAAAATTTTATCCTGTTTGTTTTATTATATAAAGAAGTGTCTTGTGTAACCCATATTACTGCATATTTCCCCTATCACTACTCTCTCTGTCTTTCTCTATCCATCTGTCTGTCTGTCTCTCTCCCTCCCTTAAAAAGCAACCATTATGTCCAACTCCAAAGCACCTCCACAGGCATCCATCTTGTCTTTTCCTCATGTAGCATTTGTCCTGTCATCATGAGGACCAAGGCTCAACACCAACAGTACCCCTTACCCACACTCCTGACTCAGTCCTCAGCTGTTCACTCACACTGTTCACAGCGTGTCTGAACAGTCTTTGGACTTCTGCAACATTGTCAGTTCAGTGAATAGAATGATGAAAAAGCTCAAGACTGTTTGCAGGCCATCATTCCTGCCCTTGTATCCTATATTTCCCCATAGCATTAGCCAAATATCAAGTTCATGAATGACTTAAATTTGTTCTTTTTTTCACTCATGATCCACTAATATCTGTATTATGACCAGTCGTGGGTATAATGTTTTCTGTAATAGTCTAAAAATACAAAAAATTAAATATTAAAAAATATCCCTACTTTATAATATATATCCATATGTATATGGATATATATGTATGTATATAGTGAACTTGTTGGGTATTTTGCATGCATATAAGTCTGTGTACCAGTTGTGTGCCTGGTACCTGCAAAGGCCAGAAGGGGCCATCTGGTTCTCTGGAACTGGAGATACAAAAGACTGAACCACCATGTGGAATCAAACCCCAGTCCTCTAGAAGAATACCCAGCACTCTTATTAACCACTGAGTTTTCTCTAGCCTCACAAACACCAGAGTTTTAATGTACTAGTTTTGATCTATTTTCTCCATTATGAATTTTTATTCTTTTTATTATTTTCTTCCTGTGTTATTTATTTATTTATTTATTTATTTATTTATTTAACTTTGTTGGAGTTTTCTCCTAGCTTTTGGGGTTGGGAATTAATAATGTACTGCTGTTCTTTGTTTAATTGCTAGAGATTTAGGACTCTTCATTTTCCTTTGTTGCTGCTTTGAATGATCTAATGTATTCTTAAATGTTTTGCTTTTCTTTCAACTTGTTTGTGAAACTCTGACTTTTGTTTTATTTCCACTTTTGTTAATGAGTTGATGGGAAATCTTATAATTTGCAGTTGGAAGAGTGTATTCAGTTTTAGTTTTTATTTCTGCTGTGTTTGAATCATGACCAGGAACTACTATCTTTACCACTTCTGTTTCATGAGCTCGCTCTGTGGTGCCTTCCATATGACCAGTTTTTATAAATGTGTGCACTTGAGCAGTATATTTCTTTTTGCAACCCAGTATCACATCTACAAAGCACTGACTTTGTGGTTTTATGCACATATTTTAAGTAGATCTGATTACCTTCCATCAACTTGGCCTGTCTTGTCTTGTGAATAGTATTTTAAAGTCTCCTGTATGTCTTAATTTCTCATACCTCCTATGTTTTAAGGCATAGAATCCTCTGTTTATCTTTAGAAATAGAATAGTTCCCACTAACACCAATTCTCTTAGAAGTCTGCAGTCATGTAAAGAGGGGTGAAGTAAAAAAGGCACTGAGTACAGGGATGGGAATAGAGGTGTTGTTTTTAAAGATGGTAGGATTGTATATGCTAAGAGGGAAGGATCTAGAGGTAAAAGTTTGGAATTATTACATATATTAGCATATATTAACAAGTATTTGAGATAAAAACTATCAAGAACTAGTATTAGTCTACATGCCACACCAAACAAAACACAATTTCAAAAGTCAGAAATTTCAGTAGTCTCAAACGCTAGGGATTTTAATCTAACAAATTCTTTCTAGGCAATCATAAAACATTAATGTGAGACGTTCAGTACCAGCAGTCTCTAGGAGCTAGCACCACACGGTGGGAGCTTGCTTTCTTTAAAAGCTGTGGTTTCCTCTACTTGCTTCTGGATTAAGAAGATGTTTTAGGTTTCAAAGAATAATCTTCTTCCTGTGTAGGGGTAGGTGCGTGCATGTTTGTGTAAATATATACAGAGGCCAGAGGCCAACCTTGGCTGTTGTTCCTCCAGTACTGCCCACCCTTTTTCTTTGTTTTGAGACAGACTCTCTTCATCTGGTCCAGTCTGGCTGTCTAGTCACTGCTAAGATCCTGGCTCTTCCTCCCCAGCACTGGGAACACAAGCAAAACTACCATGTCCAGCCTTCCTTGAGTTGTAAGGATCAAACTCAAGTCTTCATAGTTACAAGGCAAGCACTCTACTGATGGAGCCATCTCCTCAGCCTTCATTTTCTTGACATCAGGACCACCTTGGAACTTAGCATCACTCCTGAATACCTAGTTGCTGTTAATCACCTTCTAGGCCTGGCTTTTGACTTGAACTGAACTGAGCTGAGCTGAACTTGGAAGATGCTCTCTCATCTTTCTTTTGGACAGATACAGCATCTCACTGCTGGGAAGTCAGCCCCAAGGCCAGCCTGCTGCCCAGGTCATTGGTTTTCTCTCTCTCTTGTGGTGCTTGTTACAGTACCAGTGTTTGTCTCTCACATCGGCATAACACTAACGGAGACTCTGGGACAATTATTTCACATATAGTTTGCTGTCTTTTGCTGCCTGGGCATTTGGAATTGCCATCCTTGCTGTATGTAACTTTCCTGAAGTGCTCTTCTCTGAAACATTGATATTCTTTGTTTGGTCTGGTGTCTGATACTGTGTATCCAAGTTGCTGATCTACTCTTACTGTCTCCATTCTCCTGGTAAATACTCTTAGCTCTTTCTGGATCTCTCTATCTCACTGTGTCTCTTTTATGAAGTATTGGTTTGAGTTTTGCTTTATATTGTATTTAATTTTTTTTACTAAGGTTAAAAAAGTTTAATAGAGGTAAAACATTTGTACACTGTTGCTATAACTGTTGCATTTGGTTTCAAATCTGTCTCAATATCTTGTTTGCTGTTTGCATTATGTTATTTCTTGTATTTCTCCATTTGATTGGTTTTATTTTTTTAAAAATGCAAATTGCTTATAATATTTAGAAAGGTTTGAATTTGATGTGCTACCTTTAAACTTCATCATTCACTGTCAACTTAAACTGTTATCCCCGAGGCTAGAGAGATGATGAGGTAGTCAGGAGTGCTTGCTGTTCTGCCAGAGGACCCAACCAGTTCTGTTTCCTCTGCCTCTAGTTTCATCTCTCCCAGGTTGTGAGAGAATTGCTATCATATAGTATATAGCCTCTGGCACTGACTTAGTCTCAGCATATTATATTTTGAGTCTTGGACAGAGCCTTACATGTCTCTTTTAGCTGCTAAGCCATATTTAAAATTCACCAGACAAATAGATGTACCACAAGTGTTTTTACTGACTATTGCCTTAGAGAAAGCAGTAAAAACAGTGCAGAGAATTTCATAGATCTTTCCCAATTCCCACAGCATCAATTCCTGGCAAAACAGGAAGTGCACAGACTTTATTTGTATGTTCCTAACTTTTCATATGTATTCAGTGTGCATACATGTCCATGCATATGCAGTCTTGGTAGACACCACTTACTAATAACAAGATACTGATCTGTCCCATCAGCACCAAAGAACTTACTTAGGAGAGGATCTGAAGGAAGGGTGTAATGGAATATGTGTGACACAAAAGCAAAAGGGGCAACTATTATGGGATAAAGGGACCCACAGATGGGGTGGTGGGAGGGAGGGCACTGAAGCAGGGATACAATAGAAAAGATTACAATAAGACATACACATGAAGATGCCCATTATTAATTTAAAAACATTAAATGTACCCATCCCCTTAGAGTTAGAATCTGTACCTCCTGTGTTCCTTCCAGACAGTCAACTAACTCGTTCTCCACACTCTAATTCCACCCCTTTGAGGAGCCTATGAAAATCTAGTCATAGCCGGGCGGTGGTGGCGCACGCCTTTACTCCCAGCACTTGGGAGACAGAGGCAGGCGGATTTCTGAGTTCAAGGCCAGCCTGGACTACAGAGTGAGTTCCAGGACAGCCAGGGCTACACAGAGAAACCCTGTCTCGAAAAAACCAAAAAAAAAAAAAAAGAAAAGAAAAAAGAAAATCTAGTCATGTGCAGAGCACCACCTTTGAGACTGACTCTTTTCATTTGGCAAAATGCTCATGACAACCCTCCAAGCTGCACATTCTGAGATTTCATTCTTATTAAGTTGAATTAGTACTTTATGGTGTGATTATACCATGGTTTATGAACAAGTTCACTATGTCATTTCCCTTCACAGAAGCCCAGGGGATAAAACCCAAGGACTGCTAAAGTAACACATAGTGCATCCTTTTTACACATGCTAATGTTATTTAATTTAAAACCTTAATCTGTTTTGTTTTGTTTTTTTCTATTATAGGAATCTTTGCTATAGAG
>NW_022196896.1:65570245-65574380 GCF_008632895.1 Mastomys coucha | reverse complement strand
TTTTTTGCTATGTGATTGCATTTATCTTTTGAATGCTTGACAGGGTTAAATGTATTTATTAACTTTGTGCCTCTGAGTCTGTTCTTGAGTGCCCTAACACAGATATCTGGGATGATTGATGTATGCAAACAAAATGCATATGGCTCTTTCCACACAGTAATAGTGAGTGTAAAATCTGCTTACTTCACTATTGAACACTGTTTTGTTAACTATCCGGAGTAAATAAAGAAGCTTGAAAAAGAGGGAAAAGTGTTTTTACAAAACTGATTTTCTTTCCTTTCTTGCTATCTCAAATGACTGGTTGGTTAGATTTATTTTCTTTGTGATTTATATTCTCATGGCTGGAGAAGCTGGGCCAAGATGGGCACAGCCTAGCAGCCCTGGCCTGGGACCCAGTATCACATTTTGGAACCAACCTGACATAACTTCCATGCCACAGTCTACCTTCAAAGTAGGAGCACGCCCGGGCTCTCAGTGCACACTGTTGGAGTGCTCAGCCCAGGTACCATGCGTTTTTACAATTGTGTTTGCTCTTACTATTGTTAGAAAGGTAGGTGATGATTTATCTATCCACATGTAAGATTTTTTTAAAGTATGTATTCTTAATAAGTTTTCTTCAAAACATTAAAGTACCTAAATGAACTTACTTGCCATTTCATTATTATTATTTTTGCCTGTGGTAGCTCTCTGTGATCTAGAGTAACACGATGTTCCCTTTCCCTCACCTGCATCTCTGCGTCTTTTCTGTCCATAGGCTAACTTATTGTTGATATTAGAGCCTGAATGCTACTGTATTTTACTGATATAAGCTATTTGTATTCTTACATTTTAATAAAAAAGCAAGCCCTGTCATTAATAGTATTTATATGATGGACAATTTCTCATTGTATCTAGTCATTTGATATAGCAGTAGGGATAAGGGTAGTGGCTTCTTGAGATCTTATTTCATCACAATATAATCACCAGTATTCTGATACCTTATCACAAATTCATATCATATACTCACTTTAGATTGGTCTTCAAAACCTTCAGGCTTCTTCATACAGTCTTAGACAATTATTACAGACTGGCTAAAAGATGGATAAAATAAGCTAGCTACCTGTTCATAAATAATGTGCAACATCACTTCTCTTGCTCCTATCACATACAGATTTACACATTGCAGAATTAACCTCTACTAGGTGACCCAGTGACCTTGGCACTAGATCATCACAGCATTAATATTAATCTGTTCATCTAGAAAACCAACAAAAGCTGCATGTTACACTTGCTGGGTCATGTGCAGAGTGTTAGGAGAGGACATGGGAATAAAGTGTGTAAGAAAGTATTCTTTTTTAAAAAAAAAATACTTATTTAGTTTATGTATGTGAGTACACTGAAGCTGTCTTCAGACACACCAGAAGAGGGCATCAGATCCCATTACAGAAGGTTGTGAGTCACCATATGGTTGCTGGGAATTGAACTCAGGACCTCTGGAAGAGCAGTCAGTGCTCTCAACCACTGAGCCATCTCTCCAGCCCATAAGAAAGTATTCTTATACTTGATTAAAGTTGTACTTGGTTTGAACCAAGTTACAAACAGTTTCAAAGGAAAATTCTACATTATGTACAAAGAGACCACTGTTACCTAGAGGCAATAACAACCTTGTCCATGTTCTATATTGAAACTTTGAAGGCAATCTTTTCATTAATAGTCAAGAACATTTGTTTGAAATGGGATCCTTGTTGCTTGGTATTAATACTTAGTAGCCTGTTGATGTGGTCGAGCCTGACTATAAACAGAGAATACCAAACATATTCTTTCCTGGAAACAGCAACAACCACAAATTTCCTGCAAAGGTCTGTAAGCCCAGAAATGTTATGTTCAATACGAAATATCTACTCCTGCTGAAACAAGTGTTGATAAAGAGAATTGTTAACTCATGGGGCAAAATAATTTTGGGGCTGGGCATGCCTTCAATCCTAGAACTTGGAAGCAGAGGCAGGAGGATTGTCAAAAATTTAAGATCAGCCTGTGCTATATAGTGACTTCTAGGCTAATTGGAGCTACATAGAACCTACCTCAAAAAACATCGTTCTATAAAAGGCCCATTTTAAAGTTCTAGGCATCCTTGGGATTATTTGGTCTTTTGTTAATATGAACCCTTGTCCAGTTTAAGAGGGAAGAGTCATTGATGAGAATCAGTGCTGATGTTCACAAGACAGTGTTTCAAAGGGAATGCCAGTTAGGTTTTGTGATTATAATACAATTATTTGAGGTTCTGGGTGTGGCTCCATCGTAGAGTTTGCCTTGCATATTCAACAGCCCAGGTTCCACCCTTAGCTTTAAAAACCATTACCATAGATTGTGTCCCCTTTATTAAAGTTAACAGCAATAGGAACACATAACAAGTCCATCATTTTCAGACAGTGTCAACTACATAACACATAGGATGAAAGTGACTAAAAGGTTACTCAAGCCATGAGAACCTGACACTCTCAGGTTCTTACCAGTGTCCTTTCTTCTCTCCTGCCTTCCATTGTTTCCCTGGACAATCTCCTCCTGGCTTTAATAGGGTCTCCCTGGCTCCCTAAATGCTGTGCTCAAAGTTGCATTCCTTACATAATCAGAAACATTTATAACTAATTTGATGAGACTCACTCACTACACAGTAAGGTCAGATGAGAGCTGCCAGTTGAAAGCAAGAGTCCTCACGCCCCATCCGTCTGCTGTCCACTGTGGATTATGCTCACCGCAAACCAAAGGTCACCGAGTGCCACAAGACAAATCACAAACTATCAGAAAGTAACTTTTTAAACCTCTGCCTTATCTGGATTGCAAGATGTGAAAAAGATACCACAAACACATAAAAACCTCAGGGTAATTAACCTACCTTCTCAGACATATGTTATTCCTTTGCATATGTTATTCCTTTGCCCCTGAGACTGATTATCTTTAAATTTTATGTAATTTCCAAATTGAACTGAAAAAGCAGCATGTTTTATAAGAAGATGTTTATGTTAAATAGCTCCCAAAACAACTTGTCTGAAGATATGATTTCCACAAAATGCTGAGGCTCACATCATAATCCATGTCCTTTAAATGAATGCCATTCAAATTTTACAACTGACGGCCTGATTCAGCAGGTCAGCTTGAACTCGCTACCGACTTGAAATGAATTCTTGAATTAAAAATGAAATTTTTTTGTTTACTTTTAGGGGAAAGCATTCTGTAGGTGTGTTATAATTGAGAAAGGAGTCTTCTGAAATAAGATTGAACCAGAACTCCTTCTGAAATAGAACCAGAGTGTGGTTATAACCACAACAGCAGACATTGAGTTAGAATTCATAGAAGAAACATGTCTGATCCCATGATGATGGGATGACCCTGCAGTCAAACATTTTCAAGCATGTACATGTAGTAGCATGGCCTCTTCTATTAGGCAAGGGCTATGCAAGATGCTTCAGGTAACAGTTCTTATTACCACTAATGGGATTTCTTGGTTGAATCTAAAAATCTGTATTAGGGAGATGAAGCGCTAGTGTGTAGTAACTCTGCCTTTTCACACTGCAAATGATAATGCCATGCAGATCCTAAGAAAGATACTATTTGCTTATTGTCCTAGTCAATAATTGATAATCTATACTTAACTTCACTTTATATAACAACCTAGACACCTCCACAGAAAAATACAACAATACTAATTGGCCTAGGGTACCAGCAATGCAACTAAAGCAGAATTAAACATTATCAATCAATTTTAGAGACTCTACCCAATCTCTGTGAATTTTGCAAACATAATTAAATAGGTTATAACAGATTTATAATACATAGTCTACCTGTCTCACATTACATCTGCAGTAGTATTTGTTACCTGTGTTTCAAATTATTTTTTGTAGCATTAGAAGTTTTATTTTGTTGTTACCCATGAATTTCTAAAATTATGGATTGTTTTCCTTTTTAAGATTTGTTGTTATTTTTTCTTAAAATTTGTTTGTTTTGTTTTATATTCACTAGTGTTTTACTTGCACAGATGTATATGTGCCACATGTATGCCTGGTGAATGCAGATACCAGAACTGGAGTTAACTTTTTTTTATTATTATTAGATATTTTCTTTATTTACATGTAAATTTCTCCTTTCCCAGTTTCCCCTC
>NW_022196896.1:65510684-65569685 GCF_008632895.1 Mastomys coucha | reverse complement strand
TTCTGGGCTAATAATCACTTATCAGAGAGTGCATACTGTGTTTGTTCTTTTGTGATTGGGTTACCTCATTCAGGATGATGTTCTCCAGATCCATCCATTTACCTAAGAATTTCATAAATTTATTGTTTTTAATAGCCGAGTATGGAGTTAACTTTTATCTTTTAAATTATGTGTATATGTGTGGCATATACACGTGCTGAGTGCAGGTGTCTTCAGAGCCCAGGAGAAGGTATCATATTCCATAGAACTGGAACACAGGTGGTTGTGAGCCACCAATGATGATTCTGGTTCAATGTGACATGCTGCCTTCTGGTCCTCCGAGAAAACAGTATGTAGTCCCAACCACTGCATGGTTTTATATATGACAGTAAAAGGTCCTCTCCAGTCTATACTACTGCAGTGAATTGTGTACTATAGCAGTAACCTCGGGATCACGGTGAATGAGCTTTGCTCTCTAATAAAAAGTGTTCTCTAAACAAACCTGGTTCTGTTCTGAGAGGATAGTAAATATTGGAGTCAGGTCCTATAGCCTAATTGAACATCCAGTGATTACTACACCTCTGTGGAGCCTGTGGCATTTGTGAAGACGTTTAAAGATGTAATTAATTATACATCTTCATGTACACCCAAACTGATTGGAAATGTATTTGCCAAGTTTACATAATTGTATACCATTTGGAACTGCTATCAACTTTTGTCTCCGGACACTGAGTATTCACTATTAGAAATTTTTGTGTTATATGCAGTATCTAAAACCATCATCATATGTGTGTATTATAAACACACAAGTAGGGTTTGCTTGTGTTTTAAATGAAGATATGCAAGCATTTTTTTTGTTGTTGTTGTGTAGATATTTGCTGATCCTCAAGAAATCAATGGAAGTTATTTCCTGTGGTTTGAAGTGCCGCACACTTAGTCTTCAAATTCATATGTGAATGGTAGTTTGTGGCAGAGCATCTGGGAGGCAGTTAGCATTAGCTGGGTTCACGAGGGAAGTGCCCTCTTGGTGGAATTATCAGCTTTACCTGAAGAGAGAGCTGAGCATACACATTTCCTCATTCTTATCACAGGATGCCCTCCACTGTGTTATAATAGGGCAAGAAGGACAGCACCTCTATACTAGATGTTTTAGACTCCAAACTAAATTTCTTTCCTTTATAAGTTACCCAAACTGTGGTATTCTATCAAATAACAGAAAACAGACTAAGCAGCCATTTGTAGGAAGCATGGTACAGGTCGTTGGGTTACAGGTTTTGTTTAAGCCAACAAAAAGGTGACTCTTTAAAAGTTAATGCCCGGACTGGAGAGATGGCTCAGAGGTTAAGAGCACTGATTGCTCTTCCGAAGGTCCTGAGTTCAAATCCCAGCAACCATGTGGTGGCTCACAACCATCCGTAATGAGATCTGATGCCCTCTTCTGTGTGTCTGAAGACAGCTACGTTGTACTTACACATAATAAATAAATAAACCTTAAAAAAAAAAGCTAATGTCCTCAGATGCTAATGGTCTTCATCTTTTACAGATGTAAAACATTCAGTTTGGTCAGTCTGTTTCTGAGAAGATGGTTGGTATGTTAGTCAGCACTAGAGAGCAGCAAGGTGGAAGAACAAAGAATTGCATGGTGGTGATTGTGCCCTCAGCAGCCCCCAGGGTAGTCAAGAGGCAGAGTCCCCACTTCCTCCCAATATGTCTCAGTGTTCAGCTCTCAGGTCTTGAGAGCCTGACCTCTTTGCTGTCCTGGTTCCTCATACCTTCACACTCCTGGGTCCTAGCTAGATTTCCATTGTTAGCATGAATGATTGAGTTTAGAGCCCATGCATTTACAGTAGAGATAAACTAGCCAGATGAGGCTACCTGCTTTTCACAAACACTCCTGACATTTCCGTACTGGTTATCATTCTTTTATTATAACAGTTGGATCCATAGGATGTTCTGATCTCTTCTTGCTTAAAAAAATACTGTGTTCCTACAAAATCTTCATTAATATTTGCTGAATGGTTACTGAGTTATGGTCACCCGAGACACACAGATAAAAGGCACAGTTTGCCCTTTGTGAGTTCCCAGTCAGGTTTCAGAAACGCAAGTAAGTAGGGAATAATAGAGGTGTAGGTTCAGCAAAGGCCCTCCAGGCTTAAGGAGGGTTAGACAGGCCTGAGAACAGCAAGTGATGCACAAACTGCCATGAAGAACAGACAAGGGGACCAGTGTCATGGGAAGGAAGACCAGCTCATGGGCACCGTGGCCTCAGGGTGGGGACTGTGGGAACTGAATGAAAGACCACATAAATGGAGCATTACATGTGAGTCTGTGCACTGGGATCTTAAGGAAGACATAGGCTATAAAGGGTTTTATTTTCTATAGTAAGGAGTTTGAAAGCCATTGGAAATATTTCAAGGTGCTAATAAAGAATTCTAACCAGGGGACTGATTTGCATTTTTGAAGAATCACTCGATTTGGGAACGGTCTAGACTACAAGCCCTAAAACTGAAACAGTAGGAGTGGAGGCCTGCAGCTGATGGCAGAGATATTTAGGAGATACCATTGGAAAGGTGAGGAGAGGGCCTTTGCCATTGGTTTCACAGTTGCTGGTGCAGGCACCTGCGGATGTTCCATTTGCCAATGGTGAACAAAAGAAGGGATGAGCATACATTCTCAAGGGAACCATACTCACTCCGGACTGTCCTCCTGTCTCTCTGGCAGCTCTCAGATTCTTACACTTCTCCCTTGAATGATAGCTTTTTATAAGGGATCTATTTTAGACACCCCTTCCTTGTAATTTGTCCCAGAGATCTCGTTCCATTCCTTAGCTTTAATTGCCATCCACAACCTGGTTACTTATTTCTCTTTCTAGACTTGATCTTTCTCTTGAGACCATATCTCAAAGTACCCATTTAATATCTCCACCCAAATATTTGGGTATAGGCACAGCATGTCTAAAGAACAGCCAGTACTATTTCCTCCCAGCATCCCCAGTTCTTGCTCTCCAGAATGCCACTAATTATGATCTTGACTTTTAAGGACAGTTGTCATCCCACAAAACTTCCTTCCTTGTTAGCTACAGGAGTCAGCCCAAATAGCACATCATCCTAACAAGTACTGAAAGAAATTAATGCCGAAGTAAATGAGAAGACAGCCTGTGCTTGTGGATTAAAAGGCCTGAGGTTGCTAATATGGTAAAAAAAAAAAAAAAAGAAAAGAAAAGAAAAAAAAATCTCTCCAAAGCCACCTACAGGTTAGATGCAACAAGAGCAAAACCCTCAATGGTGTTCTTTTATAGAAATGAGACCCTGATCCAAAATTTCATGTGGGATTTTGAGAGACCAAGGAAAACCAAAATAGTTTCTAAAATGGAAAAGAAGTTGGAGGGTTTATATTTCCAAATTTCAAAATTTTCTTTGGAGTAATCAAACAGAATTGGCTTTGAGACAGACATACAGATCAATGACATAGAATTTAGAGTGTAAAACAAAACCATGCATTTATGATCAGTTGGTTTTCAATGCCATCCCATAGGAGAAAGAGCAGCACCAGGACACTCTCTTGCAAGATGATGAAACTGAACCCTGACCCACACCGTGTACAAACAGCAAACTGAAATGGACCAAGCACTTAATTTTAAGAGTCAAACTATATAATTCTTAGAAAAACAAAACAAAATGGAGATCTGGACAGATGTCTCAGCAGTTAAGAGCATTTGCTATCCCATCAGAGGACCAGAATTCAGTTCCCAGAATCCATGTAGGGCAGACCACCACCACCTGTAAGTCCTAGGGGATCTGAAGCCCTTCTCTGGCCTTCATGCATGTGTGTGGGGGAATGTGTACATGCACACACACAAATTTAAAGATATAGAGACAAATTATTTTGGGTTTGGCAATGGTTTCTTAAATATAACTCAAATCACAACAACAAAAACTCCTCAATCTTTAATTTTGTGTAACAAGATACCATCAAGAAAGTGAAAGACAATTGACACATTAGAATATCTGCACATGATATCTGACAAGGATTTACTATGTATAATATATATTAAAAACCTGCAACAAAATCCAGTCCAATTAAAAATAAGCAAAAGCTTCTCAAATGTTTCTCTAAAGAAGACCAATAATCAGATAAAAAAAGATGCTCAGTGTCATTAGTCATCAGGGTGATGGGAATCAAACCCTTAAAGTCCTACCTCAGAAGCACTGTTGTGGCTATAATTTAAAGAAAGGGTGTCTAACATGTACTGATGGGAATATGGAGTTGTTGGAATTTTTATTCCTTGTTGAAAATATAAGGTGATGTGACCACTGTGGGAAACAGTCTGGGAATTCCTAATTCCTCAGTTAGTTTAACATAAACTATTGCAAGAATTAGGTATTTTCCTAAGTATATCCCTAAATGAATGTAAAGGTAGTGTTCTAACAAAAGCTTTCATACCAATGTGCATAGTAGCTGTATTCACAATAGTCAAAAGAAAGTAAAGACCAAGAATTTCAGTTAGCTGCTTATTTGACAAGCCAAAAGTAGTAAACCCATATGATAGAATAGAATATTATTGTCATGAAAATGGGAGCTATGGCATGGATAATCCTGGAAACCTTATGGCAATTTTAAAGATACGCATAAAATCCATGTATTGTATGTCTTCATCCATATGAAATATGCAAACTAAAATTCATAAGGCACACTGAAGATTAATGCTTGTCAAAGGTTATGGGAAGAGACTGCAGGGTAGTACGTACAGGGTATCTAGTTAAGAGTGAAGATTTCTGAACAAGATAGTAATGGAGTAACAGTTGTACTATATTGAAGATGTAATACTATGGAATTGTGCCCTTTACAATAGTTAAAATGATAAATTATGTTATATGTGTTTTGTTACAAATTTAACCCTTTTTAGATGGTCTCACATAGCCCAGTCTGATTCTAAGCTAGTGATCCTCGCACTTCTGTGATTATAGACACACATCGACCATTCCCGGCCTCTGTTTGCTTTAAAAAGTCATTTTCTCAGGGTTTCTATTACTCTCTGTTAGTCTGACTGGGGATATTTCCCTGTAAAATCATAGAATACTTCTCCTTTGAAGGGTTTATCACAAATAGCCACTCATATAATTACTTAATATCTGTTTTTCTTCCCATGATGATTAATCTCCACTGTCAACAGGACTTAGAATCATGTAGAAGGCATCCCTCTGGGCACGTCTGTGTGTTTACTTCTAACTGACCAGGTCCTGAACTAAATGGAAAGGGTGAAGGAGAGAGCAAACTGAGCACTGGCATCCATCATTCTCTTCCTTTTGATCCAACACTTGTGGCCTCCTGCCACCATCTTGCCTCTGCCTTGATAGACTGTGCCCTTCAAACTGTAGGCCAGACAAACTCTTCATTCTTTAAGTTGCTTCTTGTCAGTGTTTCTGACAAAATGTCCCTCCATGGGGAAACATAAGCAATGTCTACTACTCAGTGGTCCCAACCACAAACCCTGACATGATTCCACTAAAATTCACTCTGGAGAACCAATGAATTCCCTGGGTTTCCTTACAGCAAAGGTGATAAGTTACATACCGGGGTGGAGTGTGGATGCTCAGAGCCACAACAAGCCGGCCCTGGAAAACCCTAACTTGGCCATGTGTTTTTATTTATTTCCCTAGTGGCTGCTCTAAGGGTTGCAATATGCTTCATTAGAATTTGTTTCCTATTTTTACTTAATTCCAATTAGATAGATGATAGACAGATGCTTATCTATTATCATTCTATCTATCATTCTACCTACCTACATCTTCTTCATATTGTATGTATGTGTGTATATCCTCCATATATACAAGCCCAATAATTATTTGTTCTTATGTTTTTCAAAGAATATCAGAGAAGGAAGAGAAGCATCACTCTCTTTCGAGATTTATTTTATTTTATGTGTATGCATGTTTTGCCTGCACCTATATATGTGCACCATGTGTGTGCCTAATGCCCATATCTGTCAGAAGAAGGCATTTGATCAAGAACTGGAATTATGGGTGGTTGTGAGGCACCATGCGGGTGCTGAGAACCAAACCTGGGTCCTCTTAGAGAGTGTACCTTGAGGAGTAGACAAAAGTGCCCTTAACTGCTAGCCATGCCCTGGCTCCAAGGGTGCATTGTTTTTATATTACATTGTTCTTATATTTTTTCTATTTTTAGTTTTTATATCACACAGTATCCTTTATAAGGAAACAAGGACCCAGAGGAATGCTTAAACTCAAGCATTCTTTTTTTTTAAAGAATTATTTATTTTATGTATATGAGTACATTGTAGCTGTCCTCAAATACACCAGAGGAGGGTCCCTCAGTTCTCCTGAGTACTCTGATCATTAAGGGGCAGGGCCAGCTCTGCATAGCCCTTAGACATTGACATGGCCTCAGGTGACAGCCCAGACCAGGGATGTCCACCTGGCCTTGCTGGTAACATAGCCTCTATACTGCAGGGCCACAGAGCCAGCTGTGGCCCTCAGCAGCAACATGGGCAGAATTTCTGCAGGGCCTTAGACTACATCTGGCTACTCACATCAGGCTATTCCTCATTGTCCTCAAGTGCCGAGTTCCCCCTTTCTTCACTGTGCCCACAACCTTCTGCTTCTCTTTCTCATCTATCTCTCCACCACTTACTTGCTCATATTAGTGGTACTCAGGGGCCTCTCAGTATCTGGGGTGGTCTCTGGAGTGCTATGCCCTGCCTGTGAGATGTAGCACCAGGCAGGAGTCATCTCAAATATGGTCTGCCCATCTGGACTTCATGATGCTGGGCTAGGGGTCTGCCCAGCGCTGATTTTAATTCTTTAAACATGGTTTCTTTTAGTTCCTGGAAATACTTACAATAGTTTCTTTGGAGTTTTAGTCTACTCAGTTCAATGTCTTAGAACAATAGCACATCCATTGCGTGGTTTTTCTCCATTTGTGCAGTGATCAACTCTAACACTTCCATTCTGCAAGTCCTGCCCTGATTGGTTTACTTTTAAGATTTACCTTTTTTTTTAAATTATGTGTATGCTTGTAGATATCTGTGTGTGAGATTGTGCACATGACTGCAGGTGCCCACAGAGTCCAGAAGAGGACGTTGGGTTCCTCCAAAGCTGGAAATATAGGTGGTTGTGAGCTGTCAGATTGGGGTGCTGGAAACTGAACGTAGGCCTTCTGCAAGAAGAGCAAGTGCTCTTCACCACTCCACCAGTCCCCTTGTTATTTCTGAATGGTTGTAAAAGTTATCATTTTTTAAAGATCGGAACTGAATGAATGTTCAAAATATGGCCAGAGTTTATTTTTCTTTTCTTTCTTTTTTTTTTTCCTTTTCCTTTAAAAATGTGTCCAAGTGTTTTTGTTTATTCTGGTTTGGGGTCTAGGTTCTTTTTCCCCCCACATTTACTAGTGACAATGCAGGAACGAACTGATCAAGAAGGTGGTTGGTGAGGGTGAAGGCCTTAGAAGAGCTGTTGTACTTGGTGGTTGTTATGGTTTGTGCGTGCTTGGCCCAGGGAGTGGCACTATTAGAAGGTGTGGCCTTGTTGGAGTAGGTGTGTCACTGTAGGCATGGGCTTTAAGACCCTCATCCTAGCTGCCTGGAAATCAGTATTCTGCTAGCAGCCTTCAAGTGAAGATGTAGACCTCTCAGCTCCTTCTGCACCATGCCTGCCTGGATGCTGCCATGTTTCTGCCTTGATAATAATGGACTGAACTTCTGAACCTGTAAGTCAGCCCCAAGTAAATATTGTCCTTATAAGAGTTGCCTTGAACTCAGAAATCTGCCTGTCTCTGCCTCCCAAGTGCTGGGAGGCCAGCCTGGTCTACAGGGTGATTTCCAGGACAATGAGGGCTATACAAAGAAACCCTGTCTTGAAAAACCAAAAAAAAAAAAAAAAAAAAAAAAAAAAAAAAAAAAAAAAAGAGTTGTTTTGGTCATGGTGTATGTTCACAGCAGTAAAACCCTAACTAAGACAGTTGTCATAAAGAAAAGATCAGTTGATGGAATCGCCTCTGTTGGGCTGTGAGTGGAGTGCTTATCTTCATTCCCTTCAGTTGAGGTGGGCAGGAAGTTGAAACAAAAACAAAACAGGAGTGGTTCAAGTGGGGAGGAGGAGGTGTGGCTCTTTTTGGCAAAGACCAAAGTTTTCAACTACTCAATGAGCACCTGCGCTCAGCATCCCACCTGTGTCCAGAGACCAAGCTAGTGCTGGGAAAGATCCAGCTTTCTTTGAGTTTTAAATGTTTTGTTTCTATACTTACAATTTTGTATCTTACGTTTTTACACTTAGTAAAATGAAGACCAAATCTCAGAAAGCTTGAACAATGTAAAAGTATCTTTTATTCGCCCCTCCCAAGTCATTGTCATCATTAAGGCTTAACTGCTTCTGTTTGCTAAACAAGGCAACTCTTACAAAGGCAAACATTTAATTGGAGTTGGCTTACTGTTTCAGTGGTTTAGTTCTTTATCATCACAGTGGGAAGCATGACAGTGTACAGGCAGATATGGTGCTGGAGTGGCTGAGAGATTTTGTTCTAAGGGCAGCCAAAGGAGACTGATTCCACACTGGGTGGAGTTTGAGCATAGGAGACCTCAAAGCCCTCCTCTACAGTGACACACTTCCTCCAACAAGGCCACATCTACTCTCAATAGTGCCACTCTATGTAGGCCAAGCATTCAAACACACAAGTCTAAGAGGGCCAAACCTATTCAAACCACCTCAGGAGGTAACACTAATTGTATATACGAGAACACCGAGCAAGGATCAATTCGAGCACCACAAATATATCATGTTTTTAAGATTTAAGGAGGAAAACTTTTCTATTTGATACCTATTTACAAGTGTTCTGTTGAGCCCAGTTTAAACTAGTTTCATCTTGGCAGCACACAGACTTCACAGTAATGCACCTGCATCGCCGCCTAGGCTACAACATCTAATAGGCAATTGGCAAGCTTCCGAGACAAGAAACATTAGACTCTTCAGTGTGGTAGAACTCTTCTGCTTCCTGAGTTGTCCTGACAGGCAGTGGAATCTCAGAGATGACATTAAAAGGGTCAGTTTCTTTAATGATGTTTCCACTGATGTCAGTACAATTGGAAATAAGCCTAGCTCAAGGGCAAGTAATTAGCTCCGTGTGTGCTGTCTGTGGTTCAGGGGAACAGTGTCTAGATAAGCAGACCCATCTGTTTATCTAGAGGCTTACATCTGATGAAAGAAGTGGGAAGATTCAGAAGCATATCTTGTGACTGTTTCTGACATTAAAAAAACAAAATAAAAAACAAAAACAAAAACCAAGCTTAAAGTGGCACTTGTTTCCATATAGAATACATCTATTTTTTCTTTCATTAGCTTGTTCCCCTCCTTCCCATGAACCCCATGTTTGGCACCAGTAACTCAGAGATGCTCAGAGACTATTTGTTCAACAGATGAGTGTAAGTTTTAAATTCATCACTGTGAAAGACCTTTCTCAGTGCTTGTCTGTAACTCTGAGGAATCACCAAATGATATACCCAGACAGTCAATCTGATGTGCTTTTTACATCCTACTGAGTGCTGGTAAATCACATACCTATCTGCTGGCCGCTGCAAGCACCGCTTGGCAGGGGAGGCCTGCAGTTGTCCTTACGATATCCCACTTCTGCCCTCCTCCTCCTCTTCCTCCTCTTCTCCCTCCCCTCCTCCTCTTCCTTCTCCTCATCTTCCTCTTCCCCTCCTCCTCTCCTTCCCCTCCTTTTCTTCCTCTTCCCCCTCTCCCTCCCCTTCCTCTTCTCCCTCATCCTCCCTCTCTTTTTATTAATTAATTTATTCACTTTACATCCCAATCAAAGCCCCCTCCTTCCCCTCCTCCCAGTCCCATCCTCACAAATCTCTCCCTCCATCACTTCTTCCCCTTCTACTTAGAGAAGGGAAAGGGCCCCCCACACACCATTAGTACTGGGACATCAAGTCATAGGTGAGACTGGACCAGGCAGTTTAGCTAGGGGAAGAGGATGTCAGGTAACAGACTCAGAGATAGCCCCTGTTCCAATGGTTAAGGGACCCACACTAAAGCATTCTAAATGCAGATAAAAGCATTCCCCTCATAAATAAACATAGATTTAACAAGGCTGTATCATGGTTTATGCAACCAATCAACAAAAACAAAAGGCAAACTGTGGGTCCTCACAGTGAGAGGTAAAGGCAGATCTGAAGGGAGAGACACAACAGGATAACAACCCAAGAACACAACTCATCCTGAGAAGCTGAGAACTGTACACCAAAGACAGGTTAACTCATAATGAAACCCAGGTCTGGCCATTGTGAGGACTCCAGCAAACAGTGAGTGAATGGTTAAAATTGGGGTTCACATGGACTTCAGTACATCTACTAGATGTACTGTAGTGCCTCTTAAAACACAGTCTAGTTACTATACAGTCCTCTCTCTCTCTCTCTCTCTGTGTGTGTGTGTGTGTGTGTGAGAGAGAGAGAGAGAGAGAGACAGACAGACAGACAGACAGACAGAAACTATTTGAACTCAGTTGCCTGTTATAAAATCTATATATGTGTTAGAAAATTCGAAACTATTTGTGATGATTTTATGCTTGAAGAAAAATCCCTCCAATTCTGTACCGTGATATAAACTATAAACTACTAAACTCACCATAACTGATAGACTGAACATCTGAACATGACAGCCCTCCCAGGACATCTCTCAAATCCCTCTGCTTATCCATGATCCTCAGATATTTGTGAAATTGCATCGTTAAGAGAGGGGAGGATTTTCAGGAAGTACACAAAAAAGATAAATGGCTTCAGGTTTCTGTCCATGCCCCTCAGGCAGGATAGCCTTTGGAGGTTCTGAAATGAACACCTTGGGGTGGAGGAGGGGCCACAGTGAGTGACTAGCAATATAGCAACAGAACAGTCCCTTCCTTCATAGCAATGAATGGCAGATTTCTAGAGGTTAATTCTTAATGACAAAGAATGGCTAGGAATCATCTATTTGAGTTACCATAGCATCAAAGCCAGACAGGGCAGTCTGTTGTCTCCCTGGCTGCTTCTCTGTACTGTCTGTTCTCTAGGTTCAGTGCGCTGTGTTCATTGTTTAAACACTCTCTGGGGCAAAACAAAGCAGACATCTCTGGTTCTACAATGAGGATGGAAAGATTTTCTTTCTCTGGAAAGCAGTCTCTTTGTGACTAGGATCTCACAGGATCCTAGACCTGACACCTGATATTTCAGATACATCGAACAATGACTAGACAAAGCCGATTGCTGGGCTGAGCAGGGCGGGGGAGGAGCAAGGGTTCTGATTTGGTTTATTTTAGTCTTAGAAAGAGATAATAAATATAGAGTCAGCAATGCTCTTTGAATGCATCTTTATTATAACAGGTTACAACCAGGCAGAAAAGTCCACAATGCTCGTGTTTTATAACTGTAATAAATTATGAGATGATATAACCATAATCTGAGTAAAAAATATACACTGCATCAAACTTTAATAGTTTCTTTTGGCCCCGATTTCAGTCGCTATTCCTGTCTCCTTCAAGTAAGCAGCATCCTGGAATCTAGGACTGAGACTTTAGCTTAATCCATGCGGAGGCTTTCAGCAGGGAAGCTCCCTCTTGCTTCTCTTTCAGTCGGGGCTTTATGCATGAGGCTTGCCCATATTGATAAACACAACGATGGTAATTTCAGCTGTTCATTTCTACAGCGCAAACATGCTCTTGCCCTGGCGCAGCACCCTAGGAGCTCACAGCCACCTGTAGCACCAGCTCCGGGGATCCCACACCCCTGTCTGGCCTCCTTGAGCACCTCATATGCACACAGCATACACTCTCATAGACATATATACAATAGATAATAAAAACAAATCTTAAAAAAGGAACAGTGCTTCAATGTATGTCTTTCGGAATGTGTGTTGGGTATAAATCTATACAAAGGAGTTGGTGGACTAAGATGTCGAGTTGGGGCATTGTCTCCCCCATTGTTTGGTGACTTCATTTAAATATGTATATATATTTCAGGAAGCTTCTACAGTAGTGGGTTTCCATATGGGTTTCCCAGAATGCCTTTAAAGTTAGTTGTCTCTTCCCACATCCCCTCCTTGCCCTGCTTTCTCGTCCCTTTCCCCATTTAATCCTCCTCATTTTCCTTTGTCTCTTCATAATACCATGCTCCTCTTTCCTTGGGAGATTCCCCTCCCCTTCCCCCAGGCCCTTATTGTGTACCTAAGGCTCTGTTCTTATTTGGATTGAAACACATGTAAGTGAAAGATTAAAAGTAACCAAGTAAAACGTCCATTGTCAGGAATAGGTTAACTCTTGTTGAATCGTTGACCAAAGGGCTCCATGGAAACCCCCAAACATCACAGGGTATTGCCAAGACCATGGGTTAGTCTATATGACCAGATAGTAAGGCCTTGTTGGTGAAGATGACATTTACTTATGTCATCAAACACAGAGAAATGGAACTGGTACCTAACTAGAAGGCTTCACCCCTACTAAACAGCATTTATGATACTGGAAAACACTCTGCATGCTGCTGAAGGAGAAGGCAACCATCAACATCTTCTAGCTACAGTTCCTGAGTCCTACAACCACGGCCTGCCCACATGGTGTACAGGTGAGAGAGTGGCCCAGAGCTTTGAGGGTAACAAAGCACTTTTTTTTTTTGATAGGATTATAGGCTCACTCCATGAGATGGAGCTCAACACTGTGAAATTGGCCAAACCCCTGAGACTAGATACATCATGGCCTTAGGGAAAATAGGGGCTCATGACTTACTCAAAGCTTTCTTAATAGGCTAGGTCCTCCTGTATAAATCACCAATTAAGAAAATGCTCCACAGGTCTACCTATAACCCAATCTTAAGGAGACATTTTCTCAATTGGGGTTCACTCTTCCTAGACACTATCTTATGTCCAGGTGACATTAAATTAGCCAACAGAGTAGCATAGCAATGCAATGACTCCTAGTGATCTACTGATACACTCATAGGTTAGTGTCTCACTTCACTCTCATTAGAGGTACTCCTTCATGCAGGAGATGGCAGTTAACCCAGAGACACACAACTGCACAATATGCAGAGAGTGAAAGACTTTGGAGCATCCAGCTCTGAGTGGGATGTTTTCATCAAACCTCTTTCCTTAAGGCTCAAAAGGAGGTAGAAAGATTGTAAGATCCAGAGGTAATATTCCAGGAAACAATGTCTTCCAGACACAACAAGACTCTTGCACAAACACACTCACAGTCTGTGAGGCGTCATGGGCTTCCCCCATCCACTTTGGCATGCATAGTGTTGTCCTTGCTCAGCTCATGTTTAGGTGGTCACGTTGGTGAAAAATTTTGGGTGGGTCTTCTGACATTACTAGGAGACATACCTCACAGCAAACTCTCTGATCCTCTGGCTCTTAGAATCTTTCCACTTGTTTCTGCAGTGTTCCCAAGACTTAATGCACAGGAGTTGTTTTTGTAGATATATCCACTGTTTTGATTGACTATGGTTTTCTGTAAAGGCCTGTGTCTATTATGAAGAGAAGTTTCATTGATGAGGTATAAGGACTACACTTACCTGTGTGTATAAGAATAAATATTTAGAATGTAGTTAGGGTTTTTGCTGGTTTAGTAAAGTGGTCAGTTATGTATTCTCCTTCAAGATCCATAACTGGGTAGCTAGCTAGGTTTCTGATGCCAGGCATGGTTTTTCTCTTGTTGAGTAGGTCTTAAATTATGTTCAACTAGAGAGATATTGGTTACTGCTCAGGTGTATGTGCCCCTATTGCAGTACCCTTGGGGTTCTCATACCATGGTAGTTGTGGTTCATAGACATCATCACTGGATTGGACTGTTGGCCGATTCCCTCCTTTGGAAGCTTACATGGTGCTTTCTGGACCATGAAAGTTAGTTCTTCGGGGGGAGATATTCAGGTCAGTTCCAGCTCATGAACTTCTGGGCCCTGTGTCCAAACTACATGGTGTCACTACCAATATGAACTTACTATCCATATCTGAAGGCCAACCAAAAGCACTAGCAATAGTTTGCAATGTTTTGGGAGTCTCTTAGACAACCCTGACCAGTAACTCAAAAGTGTGTGTGTATTTATGTGTGTGTGTGTGTGTGTGTGTGTGTGTACGCGTGTGCGTGTGCATGTGCATGTGGTGTGTGTGTGTGTGTGTGTGTGTGTGTGTGTGTGTGTGTGTAGATCTTTGGCTCTTGGAGGGAGGTTTGACAGCAAAGATAAGGAATTTTCATTTAAACTATATATGTATAGTATATTTATACACAAACTTATGTGTATCATAGGGCTTTTTATTAGGTAGGTAGCTAATAGTTTTATTCTTTATGACTTTTTAAGACACCCTTACAGTTATTTTGCCTTCCTTCCTGCTCCTTCTGAATCTATCTCCTCCCTTCTCCCTCCATAATCAGAGCCTGTCTATTTCCCCTCATCCCCTGATTTAGATCACATGTATCCCATTATTCCCTCATTATTGCTCGTCCCCATCCTGACAATGTCCTTCTAACTTTCCTGGTTTCTGCAGTCCCTCCATAATATGTGCTCATATCTGAAGCTCTGGATCTAAGAGCCTCTGATGAGAAAGGATATGTGACGTTTGTCCTTCTGGGTCTGGGTTACCTCCCTCAGGATGATCTTTTCTAGTTGCATCCATTTGCCTGCATGGGTAATTCTATTCTTCCTTACAAATGAATAGTATTCCACAGTGTATATATGCTACATTTTCATTATCTATTCATCTGCTGAAGGACACTTACAGTTTTCTTTTTCCTCACTTCTTAGCTATTTCTTTTTTTTAAGTACAGCTGCAACAAGCATGTTTGTTTTTCCAAACAAGGTTTCTCTATGTAACTATGGTTGTCCTAGAACTCACTTTGTGGCCTAGCCTGGACTCAAACTCAAGAAATCCAATTGCCTCTGCTTTCAATGTGTCCTAGAAGTTTTGTTGGGTTGTGTTTATTTTCATTTAGTTCCAGGAAGGTTTCGTTTCTTTCTTGATCTCACCTCTGATCCACTCGCCATTCAGTAATTAGTTGTTTAATTTTTATGCATTTACTAAAGATTTGACTGCAATTTTACGTTTTATTGCATTGTGATCAGGTAAGATACAAGAAGCATTTTCAATCTGTTTAAATTTGTAAAGGTTTATATTGTGTTCCAGCGTGTGGTCTATTCTAGAAGAGCTGTGTGCTAATAAGTAGGGAGTTCAGTTTCTTGGTGTCAGGGTGGAATATTCTATAGATATTATTGTCTGAGTAGAACGTTCTGCAGATCTGTTAAGTCATTTGATATGCAGTGGTTGGTCTGGTGCTGCTTGTATCCAAATGCTAAATTCTGTAACCCAAGATCTGGATGCTCCAAGATGAGCAAGCAGATGCTCACATATACCAGCTTTTGTTGTAGAAACCTTGTCTGCCAAGTTATCTGTGCTTGGTTAGTAAGGATGCCTACAGCCTGTAGCTGGGCTGAGAGAAGAGGGCTCTGGTTCCCAGGCTTGGGGTCTGAGGCAGAGACCACAAGAGTAAAAAGAGAGAGAGGGAAAAAGAAAGATGTCTCTACAGGGTAGGTGGATCATGAGCGCGTGGCCATGAGGCCGGCTTGTTGAAGTAAGAGTGGCCAAGATGGAACATTGGGAATGATATCTCGGGGATATTGACAGGGAAGTAGACAAAATAGCATGGAGGGTTGAAACTTGCCCAGCTCTAGTGCTTTAGGACTTATTATAAATATAACGGTTTTGTGTCTTTTATTTGGAAACTAAATGATCTAAGGTAGGGTAGAATCCCCCAAATAATATTGACCACAACAGATATATGATGTCAGTTGGTTCTGATGAATCTCTGTTTACTTTTTGTCCAAATCACCCATATATTGGAGAAAGCAGTGTGTTGGTATTACATTATTTGGATTTATGCTAATCTGTCTTTAAATCAGTAGTATGCTTTTAATGAGATTGGGTGAACTAGAGTCTGCCATGTATGTGCTTAGGATAGCAATGTTTTCTTGGTTAACTGTTCCCTCTCTCTCTCTGAGAAGTTTCAGTTTGAAGTCTGTTCTCTCAGATATTAGGATGGCAACACGTGCTTGCTTCCCGGTCCCGTTTGATTGGAGTGCTTTTATCTGTGGATCCAGCTAACTCAAGGGTGGCCAGCAAGACTCTGGCAGGCCTTGCCCTTCCCCCACATTTTCTTGGCCTTGCTAAAACCATTAGATGACATCCCTAAAGATGGCCATCAAGCTCCATTCCCTTATGTGGCCACTTCTTCCTCCTGAGGCTGACTGCCAAGGTCCAGCTGTCAAAGTATTGAAGCCCAGCAATCAAAAGTCTCCTTTGGCTGCCCTAACTAACACGCCCAATTAAAGCTAAACACCTCATCCCGACACGGAGGTTCCCCCTTAACCTTTATAAACTGACATTTGCCTATGGGTTACGCCTGTCTCCTATCTATCCAGAGGCAGTCCTTTCTCATCTGGGACAAATACCCCTCCTCCCTCCCTATTGTTCCCTTCCCCTTTTCCCTCATCCTCTGTCTCCTGTCTCTTACCCATCTCCCCTGTCCCTCTGGGGCAAACAAATCTCTTTTGTGGTGAAACTTGGTCTTCGGGGTCCTGACCCGCTACTTTTCCTTTTACTATCCAGCCTTGGATCATATGCAGCTTTGCTTCGAGACGCTTTTACAACTCTCTGTCTATTTATCTACTTGACAAGTAGACTGTTCTCCTGTCGACTGAGTCTTTACAGTAAAGCCTTTTTAGCTTCTGTAGCACAGGTGCATCCATGACCCCATTCTTGCTCAACAGCATCTCCTTCTACTTTCGCCTTAGCATTTCTGCATAATTCTAAGACACTGCAGACATAGTCAGAAGGACTCCTGTGTGTTCCAGGCCAACCAAGGCTACACATAGTGAGACCACCTAAAAGGAAGATCATTTAGTGGACTTTTATTAGGTTCTATCAAATCTGTGGATGCTCTATGGAGAAAGCCAACGTCCTTATAATATTGAATCTTCTACTCTGAAAGCATTATTCCTCTATCATTATTCTCAATAATGTTTTGAGTCATTGCACCATGTATTTTTGAAAATATGTTACTAGGCCTATGAATTTCTTCATGCTTTTATAATAGGCATGATGGATATGCATCACTCAAAACTACAAATTTGCCTTCTTGCTGATGTGTGGTATTTTTATCTTACCCTAACATACACAAAAGAGCTTGATTTGCATTTCCTAATGACTCACAATGCTGATATCTTTTCATGTATTTATTAACTATTCATGTTGTGAGAATTTTTTTTCTATCAAAGATGGCTAGTCTGACAAGGACCAATATTTCATAATTGTCCCCCCTCCCTGTAGAGTTTTCATGCAAAGAAATTCAAATCTTTGAATATCTCTCACCTAGTAAGACTTCTGTTTGTGCAAAGATCCTACTGCATTCCTGGAACTTGATGGCCCACATCAGCTGCCCCTCACCTCTTTTCCTTCCTTCCTTCCCTCCTTCCTTCCTTCTGTCCTTCCTTCCTTTTTTTTAGACCACTTTCCAAATTGACCAATCCGGGGTAGGCTATGGGGAGCTCCCCCTTGCTTTAAGGGCATAAAAGTCAGGCAGAGACCTGTGCTGCTTGCTAGCCTAGTTTGGGTTGTGGTACATCCATTATAAAAAGAAAGCCTTGCTGAGCAGTGGTGGCACATGCCTTTAATCCCAGCACTTGGGAGGGAGGCAGGCAGATTTCTGAGTTCAAGGCCACCAGCCTGGTCTACAGAGTGAGTTCAGGACAGTCAGGGCTATGTAGAGAAACCCTGTCTCGAAAAAACCAAAAAAAAAAAAAAAAAAGCCTTGTTGGGTTACTCTGTGCATTTCTTTGTGCAACACTGAGAACATTCATTTCCAATATGTCTTTGGAGAAATGTCTGTATAAATCATATGGCCACTTTTAATGAAGCTATTTGCTTTTTTATTATTGAGATGCAGGCGATTTTTCTGCATTCTGAACACAAGTCACTTACTCACTATGTAATTTACAGGTATTTTGGATGCATTTGAACTTAGCTGATGTACATTGAGACACAAATGTTGGTGGTCTTGACAAATTCTGACCTCTTTTTATGTATCTGTAGTATTTCTAAGAAGTACCTATGCTAAAGACACAAAGACTTACTCCTGTGTTTCTGAGAGTTTTACCACGAGAACACTTACATGTGAGAGGAGAAGAATCAGATTCACTCTCTGGAATGTAGATCCCAGTTACCCTGTCATCATTTGTTGAAGAGATGACTCTTTCCCCAGTGAGTCTTCTTGGCATTGAGGTTGAAAATTACTTAGCCATCAACGTGGGGAACAGTTTCTGTGTTGCCAAGTCTATATTTCTATATATGTGTCTGTCTGCAATGGCACGGCACTGCCTTGATTTCAGTAGTTTGACTGTAACTTTTTAAAAAAGATTTTTTTTTTATTTCTCTGTCTCTTCTCAGTCTCTGTCTCTCTCTGTGTCTCTGTCTCTTGGTGTGTGTGTGTGTGTGTGTGTGTGTGTGTGTGTGTGTGTGTGCGCAAGTGTCTGCCAAAGCCCAGAAGACAGCAGCGGATCTCCTGGAACTGGAGTTACAGGTGGTTGTTAGCTTCCCGATGTGGTTGCTGGAAGCTGAAGTGTGAACATCTGGAAGAGCAACGAGTGCTCTTAACCACTGAGCCGTCTCTCCAGCCACTTTCACTGGAACTTGAGTCTTCCTGTATCTGTTCTTCAAGATTGTTTTGATTGCTCTGAAATTCTTATGTTTTCCTATAAATAAGCTTTTCAGTTGCCAAGGGAGGCAAGGTAAGCTAGTATTCTGTAGACATGGTGTTAAATCTGTAAACCCATTTAGGGCACTTGTTATCTTGACAATAAACAGTAAGACTGGTTGTGACTGGCTTTCCATCTATTTAGATATCTGTTAATTTGTTCCCACAGAGCTTTATGGTTTCAGTGTACAAATCTTGTGCTTCTGTTGTTAAACTTATGTCTATGTTTTCCATTATTTTGATGCCATTATAAATGGAATTTTCTTAACTTTGGGTTATTTACTATCAATATACTATTGACTTTTATGTACTGATCAGCGAGTGACCTTCAGCCCTGCTGAATCTTATTGGTTCTGATACCTCTTGAATAATTCCTTGGGATGTTTATATATAAAATAACAACATCTGCAAATATAGTTTACTTCTCACATCTGGATGCTTTTATTTCTCTCACTTGCTTGTCGCTTGATGTCTTAGCTACTTACTGCTGTTTTACTGCTGTGAAGAGACACTATGACCAAGGCAACTTATAAATGAAAGCATTTTGCAGGATTCTTGTTTACAGTTTCAGAGGGTGTGAGTCCATGACCATCATGGTGGGGAGTATGGCAGCAAGCAGGCAGGCACAGCATTGGAACAGTAGCTGAGAGCTCAGAGCTTATTCACAAGTAGAGGCAGAGAGAAAGATTGGGCCTGGTGAGGGCAGATTTTTTTTTTAAACCTCAAGTCAGCCCACCGACAGTGACACACCTCCTCCAACAAGGCCACACCTCCTCCAATAAGGCCACACCCCTCCAACAAGGCCACACCTCCTCCAACAAAGTCGCGTTTCTTTTCTTTCTTTTTTTTTTCTTAGATATTTTCTTTATTTACATGTCATATGATTTTTCCTTTCCCAGTTTCCCCTCCAAGAAACAAACAAACAAACAAAACCAACAAGAACAAACTCCTGTTGCCTCCCCTCTCCCCATGCCTGCCACCTCTCCCACTTATTGGCCCTGGCATTCCTCTACACTGGGGCACAGAACCTTCACAGAGCCGAGGTCCTCTCCTCCTATTGATGATCGAATTTGCAATCCTCTACTATACACATGCTGCCAGAACAATCAGACCCACCATGTATAGTCCTTGGTTGGTGGTTGAGTCCCTGGGAGCTCTGAGGGTACTAGTTAGTTCATTTTGTTGTTCGTCCTAAGGGGCTGCAAACCCTTCAGCTCCATTGGTCCTTTCTCTAACTCCTTCATTGGGGACCCTGTACTCAGTTCAATGGATGGCTGTGAGCCTCTACATCTGTATTAGTCAGGTACTGTCAGAGCCTCTCAGGAGATAGCTCCATCAGGCTGGCTTGTCCTTCCTTCAATCTCTGCTCCATAGTTTCTTAATCCTCCCACAGTCTACCAAGTGGAAGCTAAACATTCAAGTATATGAGCCTAGGGGGACCATTCTCATTTAAATCCTCACACTTGTTTCTGTTCTCCTGTACAACACTGAATAGAGGTGGCTAAAGCAGGTGTCTTTTTTCTCTTTTAGATCTTTCTTGGTGGGCAACCACAATCAGTGTTTTGTCCATTAGCATAAGGTTAACTGTCTGGCTACCACAGATTACCTTGTCAGGCTGATATGTTTCCCTTCTCTTTCTAGCTCATGAGAACACATTGGTCATGGTATTCAGTCCTTTATAATGTTGTTGGATGAACTTTTGTATTATTTTACATTCTAAAAGGGAGAAATATTTTAATTGTTATAAAACATGGGAGGCTTGTGCTTGAAACGAACATCTCATAAACACTTTCTCATAAATACTTTCATTATTATCTTCATGTAGGTCCCATTCTTTTAAAAACTTACTGCTCAAGAGCAGTAAAGCAGCTTTACTATCAATGATACACACACACACACACACACACACAAACATATATATATATATATATATAAACATATATATAAATATATATATATAAATATATATATAAATATATATATATAAATATATATATATAAATATATATATAAATATATATATATTTAAAGCCCCGAGATTTAAAAACAACAGTGAGGAACCTCCCTCATCTTTATACAATACACAGTATATAAAGCGATTATCCTTTCTGGGATCTAGAGCTAATCACAACCACAAGCCCAGCTCCATCTCTGCAAGGCTGACAGGGCTCAGTAGCTGCTGTGTAGATTCCTGGCTTGACTGCAGTAAAGCCATGTGATAATTAACTCATCAGATGACAGCACTAGCCAAACCCACAGAAACACAAATACTCAAAATGATGTGTTTTGCATGTACAAATATCTACACTCAACGTTCGGGAGGATGTAAGAGTCCCCAACACGTGAAAACTGGCCTCGTGGGATCTGTGTAGCTAATTATATAGCTTCTGAACAGTTTGGGGAAGAACCCCCCACTCCACCCTAGATCCACTGCTCCTCTACTTCCCTTTCAGAAAAGAGCAGGCCTCCCAGGGACATCAACTGAACACAGCTTAGCACAGCGTAAGGAGATGGCAATAATACGAGGCACAAACCCTCATATCAAATATGGACAAGGCAACGAGTAGGAGGAAAAGGGTTCTAAGAGCAGGCAAAAAAAAAAAAAAAAAAAAAAAAAAAAAAAAAAAAAAAAAATTCAGACGCATCCTCCACTTCCACAAAGCCACCAAGCTGAACAACCACACGGGCTATGCAGATGACCTAGTGCAGACCCACACAGGCTCTGTGGCTGCCCCTTCATCTCTGTGAGCCTCTAGGAGCTCTGTGAGCTGTGTTTGCCCAGTCCGGTGTCCTTGACCCTTCTGGCTCTTAAAAAACAAACAAACAAACAAACAAAACTTGCTCTTTTCTTCTTTATTTGACACTTTCTTTCTCTTGTTTTAAAGAGTCATCTTCTATTGGAGCTGGGATAAGACTTTTCCTCTTTTCTTTCCTTCAATTTCCTTTTTTCAGTGCGCCCCCACCCCCTTCTCCTCGTCTTCTCCACTAACTCTTTTCTCAGGCAAAGCCTGCGGCTGGTTCAGTTCTTCACTCTCACTACCCTCCCTGCCTGTGCCACTGATTCCCAAAAATCGTGGCATTCGAAAGTCAGACGCTCTGGGCAGCCACATGTTTTTCAGCGGACTCTGAGGTCCATGTGGCAACCTGAGACTGAGGTGATTCAGGCACTTGGGGTCACACGTGATGTGAAAGAAGAAAGGAGAACTATTTTGAGGAAGGACAGGGAGCAAGAAGTGGGGAGATGAGAAATAGGGAGGACAGTAGTGGATGGGGTAAATAAGAACATAGTATATGGAAGTTTAGATGTGGAAATGGTATAATGAAGCCTATTACTTCTGTATAATAATTTTAAAAATAAAATCAAAGTATCAATCTGTGTTTACATGTTATATATGTATATCAGTAAAAGTCACAACAGTAACTGTTATGCATATACATACATATTACATAAGTATACTTATAATACATAGATCTGATCATTTTTAATTTTTAAAACGTTTATTTTTTTAGAATTTTCTACATGAATACTGCATTTACATTCTTTCCATCCCTTCAATCAACCCTTTCAAACCTTCCTTTATCTCTCCACTCCCTCTCAAATCAGAACTTCTTTAGTTCTCTGTCTCTCTCTCTCTCTCACACACACACACACATGTGCACACGCACACACATACATGCACACACATATACACATGTGACCTCTTGAGTCCATTTAGTTGCTCATAGCATGTGTATTCGTTTAGGGCTGACCACTTGGGATTGACTAACCTTATCAGTCAGGAGGCTTGTCCCTGGAGATGACTGATTCTCCCTCTCTGAGCAGCCAGTAGTTGTCTGTAGCTCCTCATCTGGGGGCGGGCCTTGTGAGATCTCCTTCATCTGTGTTAGCCCGTCATTTAGTGTTGTCATTATTCAGGTCTTGTGTAGGCAGTCACGTGTTTTGAGATTTCATGGGTGTAGCTCCTGTTTTGTTCAGAGAAGCCACTATGTTGAATGAGGTCCTAGTCCTCTGGCTCTTACAGGCTTTCCACCTCATCTTCTGAGATGTCCCCTGAGCCCCAGGTATAGGGGTGTTGCATCGTAGATGTATCAATTGGGATTAGATTTGCCATGGTCAGCTCTTCTCTCCATTTGACAGAGTTGTGGATTTCTGTGATCGTCTCTATCTGCTGCAGACGGAGCTTCTCTATGAGGGGTGAGAATGTATGGGTATAAAGATATGTCCTTAGAATACACGTAGAAATTATACTGCTTCAGGAAATGGCTGAAGCAGGTTCTCCAAAGTAGATCTAGCATTCACTACTTTGTGGGTTTTTCTTTCTTCTGTCCTACTCCACCCCTTCCCCACCCTATCAACCCCATGACACTAGACAGGAGAGAGTAAAGGATAGAAAGGAAAAGGGGGACATTATCGTTAGACTATGTTCTGCTGATTAAGGATGTCCAGTTTCTTGGGACAAGTTTGATCTTTGCTATGGGGATTTCTAATTTCTTCTTGCTGTTGTTTCTTCTTCTTTGAACATAACTACTTAGCAAACTGCGACCAACAGCAACAGAGTAACAAGCAACACCCCCTGTCCCTGCCTCTACCTCTCAGGCCCTGACATTTACATATCTTCTAAAAAATCCCAGAATTCCAATCACAGAAACTCTCCGCAGCTGGAAAAAATCACAACCCCATTAGAGCACAAGACAAATCATAGTCAGCTGCTGTGGACAATCCAAAGAAGCCCCATATCCCACACCTGGGGTTAAGATGGAAAACGTAGTCTTGTAATATTTCTGTTTTTTTTTTTAAAGAAACCAAAAATTCCAAAATTATCACTACAATCTAGGGCCCTTTTCTGTTTTTCTCATGTTTATGTCTTTTTTCCAATGTCTAAACATTCACATTGGCTGCTTTACTTGTCTGTTTTCTCTTCAACCTATTATTCATTTCTGCATCTGTTCCTATTAACTGGGTTTTTTTTTTTTTTTCATTTTGACTATAGCTCACATTTTTCTCAGCATGACATATCTTTAGTTGGGTGCTGGACAGTATAAACATTGCACCATTGAGAGTCCTGTGAGTTTTTTTGTTGTTTTTAAGTTGGGTCTGAGGTAGCTGAGGTTGACCTTGAACTCTGAGGTCTTTCTGCCTCCAAGTCTTGAGTGCTGGAAGTACAGTGATTGATGCCAGGCTCAGCTAAAGGTCTTGATTTTGTTATCTTTGTGTTTTTTAAAAATTGGATATTTTATATGTTTACATTTCAAATGTTATCCCCTTTCCCAGTTTTCCTTCTGCAAACCCTCCATCCCATCCCCCCTTACTCCTGCCTCACTGCCCTAGCATTCCTCTACACTGGGGTATCAAGCCTTTACAGGACCAAGGGCCTCCCCTCCCATTGATGCCAGATAAGGTCCTTCAGCTCCTTCAGTTCTTCCCCTAGTTCCTTCATTGGGGTCCCTGTGTTCAGTCTGATGGTTGGCTGTGAGCATCCAAATCTGTATTGGTCAGGATCTGGCAGAGCCTCTCAGGAGACAGCTATATCAGGCTCCTATCAGCAAGCACTTCTTGGCATTAGCAATAGTGTCTGAGTTTGGTGTCGGCATGTGGATCTTTATGCTTTTTTAAATGAAACTGTATTTAAATTTCTTTTACATGCATTAACATAAACATCAAAATATTTCCTTCCACCAGATTTGAAAAATTTCTGAAAGAAAAAATATTCCAAATTATTATTCTATTTATATGAATACTATTCAGTCTATACAGATTTTTTTCTTATAGTACTATGTATTTTAGTTCACTTACTGGAACATCCTTTGATGTACATTCATAGACTTATAAGTCATGTATATCTTTTTGATCCAGTTATCAGGAGGCATGCTTATAATAAGAGAAAAACAGTTCTTTTGGTTTAAAGTAGAAATAACTAGGTGATAGAACACATAGTGCTGGTTGTAATAGCTAACCTGGTGAACCATAGGACCCAAGTTTGCATCCTACTTATCATCCTAACCTGTCTGTATCCATTTTTGCTTTCTTGGTGTCACTAAATATCCTTATCCACAAGTGGGATCCAATAACTGGCAATAGACTGGGGCTTTTAAAACCTCAAAGTCAGACCCAAGAGACATACCTCCTCCCAAAAGGCTTTACCTCTTAATCCTTCCCAAACAGTTCCACCAACTAGGGACCAAGTATTCAAACATATGAATCTCTAGGGCTCAACATGTACACACACACACACACACACATGTATATACATATTTAAAATATACACACACATTTAAAAACCCAACTCATTGCCAGTCTCCCATCCACCAAGAAAGAATGGCAGTTGGTTTTTGGTTTATTAGCTTCCTGCCAGGTCTGCTGCATGTATGGATTTGAAATCATGCATCAGATCTGCTGCACATATGAATTTGAGATCTGTACTGGCTGTTTTTGTGTGTCAAAACCACAAGCTGAAGTTATCACAGAAAGGAGCCTCCCTTGAGGAAATGCCTCCATGAGATCCAGCTGTAAGGCATTTTCTCAATTACTGATCAAGGCAGGAGGGCCCAGCCCATTGTGGGTGGTGCCATCCCTGGGCTGGTAGTCTTGGGATGAAAGCAAGCTGAGCAAGCCAGTAAGTAATATCCTTCCATGGCCTCTACATCAGCTCCTGCTTCCTGATCTGCCTGAGTTCCAGTCCTGACTTCCTTTCATGATGAACAGCAATGTGGAAGTGTAAGCTGAATAAACCCTTTCCTCCACAACTCACTTCTTGGTCATGATGCTTGTGCAGAAATACAAAGCCTGACTAAGACAAGATCATACAAATTCTAAATAGTTCAACCCCCTTCATTTCACCGATAGGAAAATTGATGTTCAGGAAGACTTTGAAACATCCTCACAGATAGTATGGACCAGAGCTCTTCTTACATCAACATTAGCATCATGTGCCTTGACTTTTAACACCTTGTACATGAGTATGAACACCAGGTACCTGCATCGGACTCACTGAGGTTCAGGTAGAGACTCTTCATCCCCACAACCTTGTTACAGAGTGACACGTGGACTGTGGAGGGGACATCTCCTCCTGCTTTTTTTTGGTGGGGGTAAGAGAGTATTTAAAAATATATTTGGGGGCTGGAGAAATAGCTCAGTGGTTAAAAGCACTTGCTGCTCTTCCAGAGGACTCAAGTTCGATTCCCAGGTCCCATGTTAGGAGGCTCACAGCTGTCTAGAGCTCCAGCCCTCTGACCTCCACAGGCACCTGCCCTCATAGCACATACTCATGTGTAGACACTAAAAACAATAAAAGTCAATAATAAAAGTGGGAAATATTAGTATATATTTATTATAATAAGAACAAACAACAGAGCGTCTCCCTCTGTTATCCCATTACAGGCCACACAGCAAAGAGGAGCAGGTGTCTGTGAGTGAGAATTCATCATGGGTTTTGCCTACTCTAATCAGCCCTGTTGTGAGACAGATTAGTTAAGTAAAGCTTCTCTCTTTTAGGTTTATGTGTACATGTGTTTTGCCTGCATGGATGTGTACCACATGCATGCAGTACCTGAAGGGGCCAGCAGAGGGCATCAGATACCCCTGAGACTGGAATTACAGACAGTTGAAAACTGCTGTGTATGGGTTCTGGGAATCAAACCTCGAACCGGTACATTCCATGGCCTGGCCATAGACCCCTGGTCATATCACAATACGAAATGCATTTAATCAAAGGTCCCCATAGTCTTTCCATCTCGAGACTATTTAAAAATCCCAAGTCCCAAGTCTCTTCTGTGACTCAAGGCGATCTTTTGATTGTAATGTCTTGTAAGAAGAAAACAGAGGATTATATACTTCCACCACACAATGGCGTAGAGGATGCATTATCACTTGAGGTTCTCTTGAACTTCCCTTACCAACAACTTCAGAGGGGTTTCTCATGTTTGGTACTTGCGTTTTTGTTAGTTAGTCCATGGCTCTTGGGAATATATTGTTACCCCATGTGGTGTAACTTCTTTAAACTATGTATCTATGTATACACATACACATGTTTTACGTGCAATTTTAGATAAACATAAAATAATATGCGCCCTGTTATCTCAGACAACCTTGGTGTAATCTATCCCCTCCTTTCCTCTCCTTTGCCTACCATTTTGATTTAACTTTAATTCATTAAGTAGATGTTCAGCTCTTTGATGCTGAGAGCCCAGCTGAGGCAGCACAGCTGTGCACTTGCTGAGCAAACACGGAGACCCAAGGCTCACAGGGTGTGCGGTCCAGTGTCTGCCACTGGTCACTCCCTCCCCCACACCTCCTCTTAGTTTTGTGTGTAACTTGGCAAGGGCTGTCATAACAAGGTTCCCCAGACCAGGAGGCTTGAAGGGCAGACGAGTATCCCCTCTCAGTTCTGAAGCTGAAACCCACTGGCAAGGCGGGAGTGCAGCTGGCTCCTCAGAGATCAAGGAGGAAGAGTCTCTTCCAGATTTCTTAGGTTTGTGGGTTTGTGAACAATCTTTGGCGTCTTTGACTTGCATATTCACCAGCAGGCTCTCCGCCTGTGCGCTCACATGGTGTTCTTCCTGTGTGTGTGTGTCTAAATTTCCCTTTTTATAAGAATACCAGTAACACGGTGTATTTGATAGTATTATGTCACCTTGACATAGGCTAAGGTCATCTGAAAGAAGGAAACCTCAGTTAAGGAAATGCTCCCTTAAGATGGGGCTGTAGGCAAGCCTAGAGAGAATTTTCTTAATAAGTGATTGATGTCGGAGGCTCATTGTGGGTGGTGTCATCCCTGGAGCTGGGAGTCCTGGGTTAGAAGAAAGCAGGCTGAGCAGGTCATGAGGAGCAATCCAGTAAGCAGAACCCCTCCATGGCTTCTGCATCAGCTTCTGTCCCCAGGCTTCTGCCCTGGCTTCCTTAGATGATGAACAATGATTTGGAAGTAAAAGCCAAATAAATTCTTTCCTCCCCAAGTTGCTTTTGGTCCTAGTGTTTTATCACCCTAAAACACATGGGATTAGGTGTCCACCCTTAATATATGATGACCCCTTCTCCCCAGTGACATCTATAAAGTGTTTTTCAAATAAGGTCATATTCAAGATGCTTGCAAGATGAGGCACGGGCAGATGAGCCTGAGAGGAATGAATTCAACTTGCAACCCATTGCCTGGTTTGTCTAAAGGGTGATTAGCCCAGGGAAGCTTCGGTGACCCTTTGAATATCTTCAGTGATGAGCTAGGTATAATACATCAGTTATGAGAAGCTTACAGCTTGAGTATCCCCCCATCCGTGCGAGCCCTGGGCACTGTGTGGGATCTGCAAGTCCCTAGTCTCCTTTCCCCAGTCCCCCACAGCTCTTCTCACTCAAGAGAGCCTCCTTTCCAGACCCTCCCTGTGAGTCCCAGCTCCTCCAGCCGCCCTGGATTCCGAGCTTCATTTCCTTAACTCAGCAAAGCTGCCAGACTCTGGCTTCGTTCTCTCTCTGCCCACGCAGCACAGAAACCACCTTCAGGCAAGAAGCCAAGGTGATCTTCAGGCTCAGCATTCATTTCTCTGTTCTTAGGGACCACAGAGCTGTGCTGCTGTTTTAGTTAAGCGAGCATAATCATTTCCTATTTTTTTCCAGTGTCCAGTTCTTTAACCCTTTTTTATACTGCTACGTTCACCTGTATTGACTTGTGTGTTTGTTGAATACTGGAATATGCGTTGTATGTGCACCACAGCTGAGCTAAAGGACCACAGAGCCATATTCCCAGAGTTCTCACAAAGGCCCACACAAACCCATTCATTGGCCCCCTCTCAAGCCACACCTGTAAGCAGGAAAATGTTTGCTTAGCACAATCCCTTCTGAGGCCAAAGGGGAAGGAAGTGACAGAAGGGGAGTGTAGCACCCCTAAACTTCAGGCAATCCTAAAAAAAAGGAAAAAAGAAAAGAAAAAGAAAAAGAAAAAACATGGCTCCTGTCTTAGTCAGAGTTTCTATTCCTGCACAAACATCATGACCAAGAAACAAGTTGGGGAGGAAAGGGTTTATTCAGCTTACTTCCACATTGCTGTTCATCACCAGAGGAAGTCAGGACTGGAACTCAAGCAGGTCAGGAAGCAGGAGCTGATGCAGAGGCCATGGAGGGATGTTCCTTACTGGCTTGCTTCCTCTGGCTTGTTCAGACTGCTCTCTTATAGAACTCAAGACTTCCAGCCCAGGGATGGCACCACCCACAAGGGGCCCTACCCCCTTGATCACTAATTGAGAGAATGCCCCACAGCTGAACCTCATGGAAGCACTTCCCCAACTGAAGCTCCCTTCTCTGTGATAACTCCAGCCTGTGTCAAGTTGACACACAAAACCAGCCAGTACAGCTCCTATCTGCCATATGTAGCTGGTGCAGACCATGGTTTCATCGTTACGTCTCATGGACTAGACAGAAAGACATTCAGGTTTCTGCCAAACATTTGAATTGAGATACACCAAATTACCATAGCCCAAGTTCAATAGTTTCTCTAAATTCTCCACAAAGAGAGGAGGGTTGACTTCTGATATAAATGCGGTGCTCACCATGAGGGCCTTGGGGTCTGAGCACTGGGTCTCAGTTCCCACGTGACTGTTTACTGCTGTTTCAACTTTGGCAGGGTCCCTCTCTGGGTTTCCGGGTAGCTGGGATGCAGATGATATGTTGCACAATTGTATTTTGAGCATAAAAGGGGAGCATATGTGTGCCACCATCACCCGCTCTGCAGCTGACTCATGCAGAAGCAGTCTGTGCTTGGCATTACAGGAAGAGGCTCGCAGAGGACTTGTACCCAACATTTCCCACAATCCCCTCACCAGTGCTTTTCACCAATAGCGTAGCGCTGCTGAGGGGCTCTCCCCCCACCCCCAGAGTTTCAGGAAATTACGCATAGTCCCATAAAACTTCAAATCAGTGATTGCCATTGACCCCTTTGAAGGGATTAGTTTCCAGTTGTTGCTCTATTAATGAAACTTTATACAAAGGCTTATTGGAATGAGGGGTTGGAAAGGATGACTAGCAAACCAAGGAAGTTTGCCTACCAAAGGTAGTTCAGGAATGCTTTGAGCTTCGAAAGGACTCTCATGTGCAGTAAACCGAGTCTCGGTTGTATCACAGCTTCGCACAGGGGCCCCACCCCCAAGGCGATTCTGTATGGACTCGATGCTCATCAGGCAATGGACAAACTAGATTCAAAATACAATCAAGAAAACTTGTCGCAAATCCATGAAATAAACCACAGTCCTTCCCACCTAGACATTCTAAAGGGGAGGGGGTGACGCTATTACTAGCCAGGGAGTGACTGCTATCTTCTTTCCTCTCATCCAGTCTCCGATTCTGCCCGAGGACTCATCGGCACAGGCAGACCATGGATTCATCATCCCCGCTCCTGGTTTTCCATGGAAACAATGAAAAAATTATTCCACACCCTCCTTCCACTCCAGACACTATTTTTAGTGCTACCATTTGCTATAGAAACACTGGCTCCGTTCTCTCACCTTCATGCCACAGCCTCTTACTGACAGAGATGGCAGTAGCTGCTTAAGCAGTTTTCAGGAGAGAGGATGCGTTTTGGGTACCAAACACCTGCCTTCTGAGCACTTTTCATTTGCAACTCAGCCACAAATTAGGAACAGCCCAAATAGTGACCATTAAAATATTTTAGTGATTAAAAATACCTTTGAAAAATATGTATACTCTATCAAGTCAGTAAGGTACAATTTTTTTCTAGCAAAGGGGCTAAGAGTATGGCCATTTATTCTGCTATGAAGATAGTTGTCTTGAAAGTCTGTGACGACCAGAGAAATTCTGCAAAGTGCAGAACTGGACCGGGAAGTGGTTTGTCTGTATACACAGAGGTGGGCAGGGCTTGTGTGCACCCTCCTCTAGATGCAGGGGTGAGGCGGTGCTTGGCTGTCAGTGGGTAGCCTGGGAGCAGGCACCTTTTCCTCCAGAAAATGAGGAAGAAAAGCACATTTTCTAAGATCCTGGGCAGATCTAAGCTTCCAAACCCTAGTCACGTAGCACATCGTGCTGGGGAGGCAAGAGAGGCTCCAGGAAGCTCCATCTAAATGAAAGCCGTGGATGGCATTGGGTACCAGAGACACAGCAGCACGCTCATTGGCACAGATTATCACTCTTATTCAGCGCCTTACATTTAGACTCCCACATTTGTTCTCCTCGCTTCTAAATTAGTCAGTGTAAAGACTTTTAAAAGATTAGCTGGTTTAAAGCCACATTTGCAAAAAAGAAGCTATGTGGGCCAGCACAAAAATCAGATACACGCTTGTTTTATCTCTCTCTGCCTGAGAAAAAAGTAGCGATTTGGACGTTTTCTTGATAATTAAGAGTTCCCAGTTCTATTATTTTAAATATTATTCCATATAAACACAATATTATTGTTATTGACATTGTCCACTAATCATGTTCCAGATTTTTCCACATCCAGGAACCTGACCACACTTTTGCATAAACAAAGTAACAAGTGTTTTCACAAGCAGTTAGGACGAAGCATTCAACCAGAGTTCTATGGAAAGCAGTACAAGTTATCGATGTCTAAAACTGACACAATTCAGATGTTTAGGTGTCCTGAATAAAAGAGCAAACCATTTTTGAAAGGGGAAAAGGATTAATAATAAATCCTGTAACATTTGGGTAGGTTAAATGAAGATTGTTCTGGAAGCGTTGTGATGGACTTTGGGGGAAATCTGTGCACTTCTGAAGAGTCTCTACGTAGCTTAAAGATATTTAAATAATTGTCAAGATTCCAAAACAGATCACCAGTGTTTATCATGAAACAACAACAACTGGAACAAATGATAACTCTTAGCCAGAGTCTGGACCCCATTAGAGTGGGCAATGATAACCTTCATTTAGAATACTAATTTTTAAGCTTATACAGGCAGCAATTGACCCCAGTGTGTCTGATGGAACCAGTAATGAGATGGGAAATCTAAACAAATGTTTTACTAGTCACCCATTGTTGTGATAATAAATTGCCAAAAGCTCAGTGGGGGGTGTGCATGTTGTGCACCTGTGTGTATGTTTGTGTTTGATATGTGCGTGAATGCGTATGTGCTGTAAGCATGTGGACCCGTGCATATGTGGAGTCCAGAGGGAAATGTCCTCCTCTAGCTCGTTGTTCCTTTGAGGCAGTGGCTCTCACTGGAGCTCGGCTGCTGCCTGGGCCAGGCTGCTTGGCCAACAACCCTCCTGTCTCTGATGCATCATGTGGGTGCTGAAGATCAGGTCCCCTCACTTGTGAAGCAAGCACTCTACCCACTGAGCCATCCTCCTACCTCCAAACTGGTAGCTTTAAGTGAGTTCTGGGGGTTGGAGTCCTGGTAGAAGAAATCTCACCAGGATAAAAATCAAGGGATTTTAATAGATAAAATTGAAACAAATCAAGGCTTATATTCTTCTGGAGGCTCAAGCAGGGAGAAACTCTATCCTTTCTTTTTTAGCATTAGCAAATTCCCATTTTCCTGGGCTTACAGCTCCCTCTCCCACCCTAAGGCACTGTTCAGTGGAGTTCTCTAGTTCCCTGTGGGCCCTTGGGATACCATCAGCCCCTTCTCCCATGAGCAACTTTATGATGATGCTGGACCCACCCAGATGATGTAGGAAACTCCTCCCATCTGCTCTCAGATGAGGAATAGTTACATTTCTGTAACTATTTAATTTCCTGCAAGAAACAAACCCACAGACAAGCTCTTCACAAGAGACTATGGTGGGGTGCAGCATCAGAGAGCAGCCATGGCTGGCAGGGAGCCACCCAGGGACGATGAAAATGTAACCACCGGTGTCTCAGGCCTGTGGAGCCAGGGCCTCAGGCGCACTCATCCTGATTTACTTGGAGACACCTCTCTGAAGCTCTTTTAAGGAAGGAATTGCCAGTAAATACATACTGGCGGATCATCTCCATACAGTCAAAGAATGCCGTAGCATACCTTGGAATCGAGGCAGTAGTAAGATACTAAACATTAAATTGTGGAATTTAGTCACACATCAGAATGTTAGCAAGTCATTGACAATTTATACTTACGAAGACTTCATTATCACATGCAGGAATACCTGTATTTTAATGTAGAATATATATATATATATAATATGAAGAAAATATAAAATTATTTGCCTTAGCCTTCACTGTGGGGGGTGGGGTGGAGTATGGGATTAAGCGAAGGCTTTAGGTGTCCTAGGTAAGTGCTCTACCTCTGAGGTACATCTCTTTCTTTGTGCCTTAACTTCAACTACATAGGAGACATCTGTGTACCCTCTTTATAATAAATAAAAATGGAAACAAAACAAAAACAAACAAACAGAAAAAAAAGCAGCAATAGGAGTGACCTCTGGGGTTGGAAGTGCTGGTGCTCGCCCCTTCTTTCTCCTTTGTGTAGGGCCCATCTGGGGTTCAGATAGCAATTAAACGTTCAAAGAAAAGCCCAGTGAGGCTGGAGACCTCATCATCATGGGTTTAACCTGAGCAGCTTTGAGCAAAGCCTGGTAGGAACGGAGGACGTTGGTGTAGGTTTGGATTTTCTTGTTTGTTTGTTTGTTTGTTTGTTTTCTTTTGGTTTTTTGAGACAGGGTTTCTCTGTGTAGCCCTGGCTGTCCTGAAGCTCACTCTGTAGACCAGGCTGGCCTCGAACTCAGAAATCCACCTGCCTCTGCCTCCCAAGTGCTGGGATTAAAGGCAAGCGCCACCACTGCCGAGGCTCATAGTTTGTGGTTTTAAGCAGAAAAGCATGATGGGGGAGGATCCAGGGCTCCGGGCACTCACTGCTGGTGTCCAGGTAGGTGGCTTTGTGTAGCTGCAACGAGGCTCAAGACCAGAGTGGCTGCAGAAGGAGTGGACTAAGGCAGAGGGAGAGCGAGAGAACAGACTCTGGGCAAGGACTGAGAATAGGTCAGTTGGAGAAACAGAGCCTGAAACGGAAGGGTGGTTGCTATGGCCTCATATATGGGTCACACATAGCTGGTCATGGTGGAAGTTCACTGGCCAATGATGTTCCTCAGAAATCTGCTGTATGAGCCCACTCTGCTAACTGGGTACATAATTGTGTTGAAGACAGAGTCAGGCTCTACCCGTTTTTGTTTTTTAAATTAACTTAGTTAAATTTAATTTTTTTATTTCTTTAGGTTTCTTTTTTAATTTTTACACATTTATGGAGGGGTGTATTATGTGGAGGAGAGCAAACTACTTGCTGAAGTTGACTCTCTCCCTCTATGATGTGGGTGTCAGGGATTAAGCCCAGGTTGTCAGCCTTGGTGGCAGGCCCCCTTACCCACTGAGCCATCTCGCTGGTCCATCAACTTTTTTTTATGTGCGTGTAGGTATGCTTGCATGTGTGGGGGTGTATATGTATGTGGAGGTTCACATGCATGTGTATATATGTAGAAGTCTGAAGACTTTGGGAGTCTTCCTTGATTGCTCTCTGTCTTATTTGTTGAGGCAGAGCCTTTCAGTTGAGCCCAGAGCTCGATAATATGGGGTAGCCCAGCCAGGCAGCTTTTGGAGGACCCCTTGTCTTTGATTTCTGTATGAGGGCTGTGATTCCAGGTGGGAGGCCACCATCTTGACCAGCATTTATGTAGGTGCCACGGATTCGATCTCCAGTCATTACACTCATACAGGGAGGCAGCTCTTTGAGATCACAGCCACCAACACTTTCTAAATCCTCTTAGTGACAGAGGTGCTTTCTATTGTTGGGACAGAAAAGTCTGACCAAAAGCAACTTAGTGGTAGTGAGGCGGGGTGGCCCCACACCACGGCCCATCCTTTAGAGAAGCCAGGGCAGGACTTCAAGCAGGAATTGGGAGTTGGAACCTAAGCAGAGACAGAAGCAGAGACCATGTGGGAATGTTGCTTCCTGGCTTGCGCGTTTGTTGTTGTTTTTTGAGCAACAGAGACCAGCCTGCCAGGGTAGCACCACCCACAGTGAACTGGGGCCTCCCACATTAACCAATCATCAATCAAGAAAATGTCTCCAGGCAAGCTTACAGGGAACCACTCCCTCAATAGAGGATACCTCTTCCCTGATGACTCTAGCTCAAGTCAAGTTGACCAAAAACTACCCAAGACAGGAATAATTGAGCGAAAAGGAAGTCGACATACTTTAAAATGTAAACCAGAAAATATTTTTTTTTAAGTGTTGCTTTCTGACGTCCTGAAGGAGGCTTCTCTCTGCATGTAGGAAAGTTGTCTCCTTTTCTACATGCAAAACTTTTTTCTTTCGTTGTCAGGGTGGGAGGCCAAGTTGAGAGAGGCAGCTCTGCTCTAGAGGGGGAAACCAGGAAAGGGGATAGCATTTGAAATGTAAATAAATAAAATACCCAGTTTAAAAAAAATAAAAAGGACAACAACAAAAAGAACATGGATGTGGGTTCAGAGTCTATCTCCACCACTTATTGTGACTGTGAGGAACACATGGGTTCCTCACTCATAAGATGGAGACAATGGTGATCTTTGTTCAGGTTTCTGCTGGGGATGGAAGCCTTCACTGAGCCGCTGCTTGCCCATGGCTTGGAACAGCATCTAACTTTTCACAATGACTCGTCCCTAGACGGAGATAATGGACTTAGGAGTAGCATCGCCTCCTCGGTCTTGTCAGCAGGGCCTCTTTCCCTTGGAAGAGGGTGTTTGGGGATAGCAAAGAGAGACTTTCTAGCCGCTGGAAGAAGCACCTAACCCTGTGCTCTCACTGTGTGGTGGTTTCTGCTGACTTTAAGAAACTCTTTCCTTTGAAGTTCCATAAAGCCATAGTTGAATACAATAGCTTTTTCTCAGCTGGCTTGAAGGCTTAGTGACAGAAATGATGAGAAGAGCCGTGTGGACAGTAGCTCTGAGGACCAGAGTTGTCCGAGAAGGTGGAAGTCCCTGGGAGTCTCCCGTAGGCAGCTCTTCCTCCTCACGGTTCCCCCTTAGTTTTCCCTGTTGCCAACCTAGTCACCGAGTTCCCAACCACTTTCTATTTTGGGTGTTGACACTGTGTTCTGAGCCTTAGCTAATCACCAAGATCCTCTGGGTTTTTTTGTCCTCTGAAACCCTCCAGGAACTTCAAAAGCCACCCACAAGCACACACAAATAAAGCCAGAGGCTTCGGATATTCTGGAAACAAAAATTCTTAGGTTAGAAAGGCAATTTACGGAGTCAATAAATGTTTAGCAGCAAGCAGCAGCAGGCTCAAGGTGGGTGGGTGAAGGCACCGGTTTGCTCGTAGCTGTTCAGTTTAGTTTGAGGATTTCAAACAAGGCAGACACACACACACACATACACACACACACCTAACCCAATTCATTTGTTCCTCTGTGAGTCACCTGCTCATTGTGAGTGGTTGTCAATTTGGAGACTGATTCATGATTTGTTTGTGTTCTTTGAGGGAATTAATTTCATTTATCCATCAAAGGAGACTTTTAAGTGACTAGCTTGAACCAAAGGGATCGATTACACACAAAAGTTAAAAAGGCAACTAACTTTCTTTCATGTATCCAACCAAATGAGATCTCTCGCCAGGTTCTTTCCCGGTCTTCCTATTTTGTTTGGGATTTTGGTCGAGTTTTAAAGTCAGCTTTTCAAGATAGAGGTGCAAGTGTGTGCTTCTTGGGTTCTCGGTGTCCCTGGTCTCAAGCCATCAGTCCCAAGGCTCAACGGTGGGATGTGGATTCCTCTAGATCTGACAATGGCACGCTTAACATCGCTGCGAAGTCGGAACTCAGGGACAACTGCACCCCAGTGCTGCTGTCTGATGGAAGAATTCCTTTTTCCACCTCTGGGCTCCTGCTACTGCAGTCAGGGCGCCCTGCTGGGGCTTAGCTGACATTCCTTGTACTTCATCCCTGAAGATGGCAGTGTCAACAGGCCAAAGTGGGGCTCTCTCTGTTGGTAGCAAGCTGAGGAGCTGAGTAGGTAGGTATTCAAGGCCAGCCGGTTTCTTCCCCAAAGGGGCCAGCTCCCCGGTTAGGTGAGGGAGTGGGGGTGGGGAACGAGGCTGAGACATCTCCTTCAGCTTTTTATCCCACACTTGTCAGTGCCACTGCCATGATTCACCTAGAGACGGGGCGGCAGCTTCCCTCATTAGCCCTCAGACGCTCGGACCCACAAGGTTATGAAACAACTTTTACTTTTATCCGTTTGCGCACGTCCACCCCCCACCCCCCCGCCACCCGGGCGCCCACTCTCCGAGGCTCAGGTGGCAGGAGGTGGCGCGCAGGAGCGGCGATCGTGGGCGTCTTCGTCCCGGCGGGGGTCCCGGTCCCTCGGACCGCGCGCAGGCAGGAGCCAGCCAAGCTCCCAGCTCTGCAGCGCCGCCGCGTGGGGTGGCCAGGGTCCCGCGTGCCGGGCGGGAGCGGCGCGGGGGAGGCGCGCGGGCCTGGGCGGCGCGGAGCCGAGCTGAGCAGAGCGGAACAGCCGCGTCCGCCCCCGCCGGGCCGCGCGCAGCCGAGTCGGGAGCCGCGAGCGCGCGCCCAGCGCAGGGCCAGCGCGGCCGTCCGAGGGTCGCGCCCGCGTCCGCGTCCATTCCCCGGCCGCAGACCCCGCGCTCCCCGCGCCCTACGGCCACCTGCTGCGCGGCGGCGCTGGCCCTCGACGCTGTGGCCGGGGGATCAGCGCGCACCCCGGCAGAGCAGTCCCGCCGCGTGTCCCCGCGGACTGAGTCCTTCCCGGCACGCTCGCCAAGCACCGCCACGCTCCAGTGTCAGGTACCTAGGACGGTCTGAAATGGCTCGGCCAAGCAGCACGCGTGGGGCGCAGACCCAGGGAGGTTGGAGGAAGCCGGGTTAAGGGGGGGAAGAGTCTGACGCGTTCCCGAAGTCGCGTCCCGACTGACGTGGAGCTGGGGAGGTAGTGGCGAGCAGAGCTCAGGTAGCCAGGGGCCTTTTGGACGTGAAAGGTGCCCACGCCACCCCTGTGGGGGTCACGTCCACGACACGATGGTCGGTGGGGCCGAGAGAAAACAGACGCGCAAGTGCCCAAAGTTTTCCTCTGAGCGCTTTGCTGGACTTAACTTTGAAATGTGAGGCAGAGCTGAGCAGTTTAACCAGTTTTAACACTAAGAAAACAGAGCGAGAGGGGGAGCAGGGCTTGCTTGCCTGCCTTTCAGTTCTTAGTCCCAGGGCTTAATCGCGTCTGTCTCCAAGGGCCATGGCGAGGGAGACAGTGGACACAACTGGCTGTCTTCCTTCTGCTTCGGGTCATGGTTTATTTAACAGGCTTGGGGCTTAGGTTACAAGCCACCAGAGGGGAGTCTGAGTTTAATCTTAGACATAATCAGAATTTGAATCAACAAATATTTGTTGAGCAGTCATTGACTAACCAGCAAGACCTCGGTTTCCAGTGTGAGGTAGGTGTACATGTGCTGAGAGGCGGAGTAGTTACCCAAATGAGCAAGCGTTTGTTTTTTTGAAATGCAAGGCAATAGGAAGAGCGCGGTGTGACTGGACTTGTGGCCTGCAGGTGGCCAGTTGGCACAATGTCAGAATTGAACCAGAAAATCCAAGGGGGAAAACAGGCAGCTGTGTTTGCCTCTCTCCTGGGAGCCCACCTCGTACCTTCCAGAACTATTTTAAAGTAAGCCCCTCCATTGGTGGAGGCTGGAACTTCCTTCCATTTACCTAAATACATAGCAACCGCGAAATAGAATCTCAGCCCTGATGTTCCTTGGGAGCTCAGTCATGCCGACACACACCTGAGATGAGTGAGGATCAGTGGAATCACCTCAAGAGCTCTTAGAAATTATAAAATGGTGGAGAGAGAAAGCTCAGTGGGGGGGTGGCTGAAGATGCCTGCCCTCGGTTGATCCGGGCTGGATTCCAGGCTGGATCCTAGGGTTGTGCAATTTCGTATTGGAGCATGAGGCAGGGTGGAGAGATCGGGAAGACTGATCCTGTCCTCTACTTAAAATTGAGGTATTTTGTAAGTCATGGATTTTCATACTTGTTTTAAATGCTTCAAAATGTTGCATTTAACATTTCTAGTAACATGACTGATTTTTTTTTTTTTGTATCCTGAAAGGCGTTTGTCTTTGACTTGCTATGGTTCTATATTTGTTTCTGCCTCTCCAGCAGCCCTTCCCATTTATAGAATGAACACTCATTCCATAGTAGCCAATAAGAGTAATATCCATCCATAGCCATTGCACGGCCATGCTGCAGGAGCTGGCAAATGCATGAGATTCGGCGTGTGGTGGGCTGTCTGCTAGGATAGTTGAGCTAGGAGCATCAGCGCTCAGCGTGGTTCTTTGGGCCTCATCAAATTGTGCCTCGAGTGTCTCAGTTTGCCCTTATGGGGAAGCAGAGAAGTAAGTGATAGCATTCTGCGTGTGTGCCCACTTCCAGGTTCCTATCCTGAAGGCTGTGTGGTGATGGTTTTGTAAGATGGTGTTCCCTGCACTGGATTAGAGCGCATTATAGTCAACATTCCAGAGAGCTTCTTCCCTCCTTTGGCTGCAGTTCCCTCGTGAGTCAGGAAACAACCCTCACCAGGTACCAGATGCTTGGATCTTAGACTCCCAGAACTGTGAGGAGCAAACTTCTGTTGTTTATAAGCCACACAGTCTGCAGTATTTTGTTACAGCAGCCTGAATGTTACCTAGCAGCCAGCTCTGGGAGAGTTCTCAGCTACAATGGGAGACTATGACCGCTGGGCCCTCCCGTGGGCTAAGTTTTCTGGGATGGCTTAGTAGGCCTGCATTTGACTTGGCAAGCTTGAGATGATGTGCTTTCCACCTGGAACTTAGCCCAGGCAGATAGTCTTATAAATATTGTTTGTGTTGTACAGAGACCCAGCGGAAGCATCTGCACCGGGATGGATCCATCTCCTGTTGTGGGTTTGTTGTGAAGGGGTGCAGCTTTTTGATGTGAATTTAATTTTGTGGGCCAGACAGAGTGCCCTGGCTCCCTTTTTGGTATACTCACTTCTAAGCTCAGGAGTCTGTTTTTCTTGAGCCAAATTCAAGTGATATTTCAATCACTGTGTAGCTTAAAGCAGCTTGCTCCCCCAGCCCTTCTTTAGGAAGCTTCTTGTTGAGGTGGTGGCCAGGCACCAGAAAAAGCCACAGTGAAATCTGGACATGGGGAGGTTGCTTCTTGTGTGTTGGTCTTCTTGCTATTCCCCAGGGAGTCCCTCCTCCTCAGCTCCCCACCCCTCCTGGCTAGGATATCTTCTGAGTATTATTTAGCTGGTCTTTGCATTGGCTATCAGAACTCCTCCCCTAAGGCTTCGTCAAGGTCTCTATAAGGTAGCTGGTAACATGCCCAGGAACTGTGTAGTGTGGTACAGCCACACCAGGCTGCCATTTTGCATTTGGGGGCAACCTTTTCCCAACATTGCACACAGGAAGCTGGGCTAAAGCTCCCTGTGCTTGCCACCTGCCCCCTGTCAACCTTTCAGAGGTTCTTAGGACAGGGGATCTTTCCCAATCTCTCCCCCCACCCAGGACCTGAAGAGCTTTTCCATCCCCAGGGCCAGGAGTGTTTCTTAGGTGGTTTCTTATGTAGTTGAACACAGGCTTACAGTAGAGCTTTATGCTGAGACAGCTAGGCTCTGCCACTGATCTCTGAAGGGAACATAAACACAAATCATTTTATTCTATGAGGGCAACATGTTCAGACACAGCCAGGTGAACTATTGGTAAAAAATAAGTTACTGTATACATTTCAAATCCAAAAAGAGAATATTGTGAATGCTCCTGATGCAAAGAGATTAATAAAGTTCTTGGGGTGCTGGATATTCCAGTTGTTCTGACTAGATCATCACGCTTTGTGGTACGTGGTTGGAAACCATATTCTGCCTTAATTTATTTAAAATGTAATCACCCTACTCCACTGTCCCTGGAGAAAGTGATGTGGGCTTGGGAGATGGAGGGGAAAGAGTGAGACAACAAGAGCAGAAGGTGCGTCCCCATCCCTGTCTTTGTGTTTCTGGGTAGGCTGCCCTGGGTTACACATGGTGGACTTTTTAATTTCCGTGATTTAAAACAGCTTCTTGTTCCTGTGGGTGCTTCATCTTAAGAACAAGCCACAGTGTACTTGGTGTTTATTATGGTGAAACTGAGGGATGGCAGAAAAGCCTGTTACAGTTCAAAGGGCTTAGGAGTCATCGAGGGAGCAAGGCAGATAGGAGGGCTGGTGCTGTGTATTTGAGCTCTGGCCTTTCTTTGTTCATGCGAGGTGTTGAAGGCAAAGACTCTTGAAAGAGGCGAGCCTTCAGATGGACTTAGCCATGTGAATGTGAGAAGGAGCCAGGGACCTGCTCAAAGCATCCTTCGTACCAGGCAGCAGTTTGCGTGGCTGCTAAGCACATCTCTTTCACTATTGAGAGACCTGGGGTAATGGCAGTGTTACCTGCAGGTGGGACAGCAAGGGTACCTGGCACACCGAGCTCTTCTTCTCATCTCTAAGCTGAATGGAAGCGGTGACTTCTCATCAGATCCTGTTCATGATTCTCACTGAATCCAGAGACTAACCTTGAACGGTTGGGTCAGGTAAACAGTCCCGAGAACACACGTGTGATTCAGATAACTCTTTGGATTGCTTTAAGGGTGTTCCCCTCACCATCCTGAGCTGCCACCATATCTGTGTTCCACAACCTTAGTAGAGTGCTGAAGGAGATGAAATTCGGGTGTGTGAGCATCAACCACCAACCTCCGACAGCATTCTTGAAGAGATGACCCCTGGGAGGAGGCAGTCTCGAGGGCTTTTTGTGATGATGTTTTCTGTGAAAAGAGAGAAGGCGAGAACCTTTGGGGAGGCAAGGCATGGAAAGCTATCAGCTCCTCAGGCCTTTATCTAACTGTGGTGTGTGGGACCAATCTTTAAATGTATGCAGTTGAAGAACTTCCAGAAATATTTGCCCTTACCTCTTAAGTCCACACCCAAACCTCTCATGGTTCTGCTTCCAAACTCTCTGTTTGTGGGAGGCCCCAGGCCCATTAGCTGTGGTACACATGGTCTCCAAGAAACAGTTAGAAAGGTACAGTCAGTTGTGGGATGTGGAAATGTCAAAGGGACTTTGCTTTCTCAAAGCAGGAAGTCCAAACCATTGAGGAGGTCAGGCTTTGGTTTCTGCATGACTGCTTAGAAGCCTGTGACCTCAGGCTCCCATGAAATAGGAATGTGGTACACACACACACATGCCCAGGCACATGCACACACAGATGCACATGCACACACATGCATCAGCACACATACACCTACATGCAGAGATGGGCACACACATGCACAGACACACACACACAGATGCACATGCACACATGCACAGACACATGCACACATGCACATCAGTACACATGCACCTACATGCAGAGATAGACACACACATGCACAGACACCCATGCACAGACATATCACACATGCGCATGGACACACATGTGCACACACACAAGCACAGATGCACATGTACACATACACATGTCTGTATGGATGCACACACATATGTGCACACACAGATGCACATGCACACATGCACATGGACATATATGTGCACACACACAAGCACAGATGCACATGTACACATACACATATCTGTATGGATGCACACACACACACATACACACACTATGTTGGATATGGAATGAGGTAGAGGATGCCTTATTAAATATTTACAAGCGTTGACCTTAGCAGACTCCAGTAGAGTTGGCCCATGAGTTGGCTCAGCAGGTGGAGGCATCTGCCCCCAAGTCTGATGACCTGAGTTCAAGCCCTTCCACCCATGTGGTAGAAGGAGACTCCCACAGGCTGCCCTCTACACCTACACAGAACGCTACACCTGCTCACAAAGTAAACAGAACGTTTAAATAAGAACAATGTGTGGGGGCATTTGTTAGAATTCCCAGTGAGATTTCCTAGTGAGGTAACATAAAGCATTATCCGATATTATTTAAGAAAAATGGGTATATCTGTAGCACATAATGTTCCTGAGCAGAGCTGGTGGCAGGGGTGCCATGTGGGAAATGACCTTGATGGAATTAAATGTCCAATGAGAGGCAAGGTAGATGCCATTAGCCCATAGCACCCATGCGCCACATTACAAGCCTTCCACATCCACCTCTCTGCAGCATTGTACTTCCCTGCAAATACAGGATTCCAGGGACCAGACTTGAAGTTCTAGCTGTGAGGCCACACATATTGTAGGTGCACCAAGCCAAGGACACACACTTTCTACTGAGGAAATGTGGGAGTACCCTGTTCTCCATATCGGGAACAAAGGACCAGACAGGTGTCATCCATAGGCAACTGGATTATCCTGTTCCTCTTGTATAAATAGTCATATGCGTACAAATATTGAGTGTCTTTTCTGTATTTAGAGTGGCATGCTATCTGATGCCCAGCTGTCTCAGGTATATTTAGGACGTCATGAATATTAGGCATCTTTTGGGTCTCCCAAACCTTCCTGTGTTTAATACACACATACTAGAATTTAGTGTTTCCTTGTATTAAATATATCTTACAGGATTCATGTGATACATGTACAGTCTTTTCCTCTGAACTCAATGTTCTCAAACAGTAAAACGAAGACACATAAAAGACTAGCCTCAAGTTAGTTTGTCAGTTTTGTTTTCTGTATTGGATTTATTTTTGTGAAGTCATTCTCTTATCAATGTAGGTGAGAACGAGGTGCCTAGGGACCTTCTGGGAGTGAGTGCAGGTCTGTATTGGACAGCGAGGCTTGGACCTATCTATTTCAGGTTTGGATGCTGAACTTGGACTGGCTTGGGCTCTTGGCTGCTTCCAAAAGAGAAGTAGCCATGGGGGGAAGCTCACCATCACATGTGCTGCTTGGAGGCTTGTTAAAAACCAGTCGCAACAGTTCACTGTCCTTGGTCTGGTTACAGCTCTTTAGCCAGGCACATTGCCTACACCCAGCCCGTTCAAGGGCACATGGATAGGCACAGGGTCCACCATATTCTCTTGAGTTCTGTTTGTGTCTCTGCAGCTGACATGGGAGTTGCAGTGACCATCCTGGAGCATCACCTCTGGTCTGTACCTGCTATTCCAATATGACCTTGTTTTACATCTCAGTCATACAGACATACATGCATACATGCATACATAATACATACATACATACATACATGTCTTAATTTGGGTTCCTGTTGCAATGAAACACCACTAAGTGTGAGTGTTTATGAATGCAGTGTCTGTGGCAGCCAGAAGACAGTGTCAGATCCCCTGCAGCTAGAGTTACAGACAGCTCTGAGCAGTGATGGTTTGGGAACTGAACCCTCTGCAATAGCAGTATGTAATCCCAACTGTTGAGCTCTGAATGCCCCAACCCTCCCCCCACCCCAGGACACTCTTTTTTGGCCCTTCCTGTGCACACAGCCTGTGAGTTAGACGCTGTATCCTAAGGGCAGTGGAGATGAGGAGGTGAAGGACAGACTCGCCCACTAACAGTCTGATATCACACAGCCTTATCTCTTCCCAGGGCCAACGATTCAATCTGTAAACAGATCATTTCCAGAGGACCCCAAATCCATGTCGTTTTGAATAATTGTTAGGCATCTGCCAGAATCTTTGTTGGAAACTAGCTCCTTTGTACCTCTTTGTATCTTTGTGTCCATATGCTTTCCACACACTGTTAGATTGTGGGTGAGATCTCAGGATACATGCATTGTTATTTGGAGGAGTCAGGTGCCATTTTCTGAGGCCTGGCTCATGTTCTCAATGTTTTCTTCATGATCTTCATGAGAAAACACGGGCCTTTGGGTTGAGGTGTTATGGTAGATGAGTCTTACCTGGTATTACATTCTAGAACAGAGAGACACTAGGAGGCTGTGGGTGAAGGAGGATCTGGCAGAGCAAACAGGGATGGCAGAGAGGAACAAACTGCATTGATCAGGCCTGTTAGATAGACTGGCTTTTGTCCAGACTCGTGCTTTGGCTCCCTGCCGTGGAACTGCCTCTTGACTGTTGTCTTGCGTGGTACCAGGCCAGATGCTGGGAGGCTCAATGGTCTCCACCATCAGGCAAAGCCAGCCGCAGAAAAGGTGCAGGTATCTCCATATCATTTGGGGAATATCCTTCCAAACATCTGTCTGTGCTATACTAAGACCCATGAATGCATTGTGTAAGAATATGTAGTCACCCTTGGTAGCTGTAGGTTCTGAGTCCATGAATTTAACCAACTGCAAATTGGAGACATTTGAAAACATTGTACTGAGTACACATAGACTTCCTCCCCCTCCCACCCCCGCCCTGTCTCCGTTCTCTAAACAATGAGGCTTATCAGTTATTTGCATAACATTTGCATCATAAATAATCTAGAAGTGATTTGAAGTATGTGAGAGGCTATATGGAGTTTCTATGCAAATACTATACCATTTTAAAAGAATTGTTTTTGTTTATGTATATGTGTCTGTGCAGATGTACGGCACATGTGTGTGGGTGCCCTTGGAGGACAGAAGAGGGTACCAGATCCCCTGGAGCTGGAGTTGCGATTATGAGCCACCTGGTGTGGGGGCTGGGAATCAAACACAGATCCAGCGAGCCCACTAACCAATGAGAAATCTTTCTAGCCCTGACATTTTCCTTTTTTTTTTTCCAAGACAGGGTTTCTCTGTGTAGCCCTGGCTGTCCTGGAACTCACTCTGTAGACCAGGCTGGCCTCGAACTCAGAAATCCGCCTGCCTCTGCCTCCCAAGTGCTGGGATTAAAGGCGTGCGCCACCACGGCCTGGCCTGACATTTTCCTTAAGGGTGTAGTGGTTTCTGTCACTGCTATGATGAAGTAATTGACAAGAAAGCAACTTAAGAAAGGAAGGACTTTATATGGCTTGAAAGGACAGTTCGTTGTAGCAAAGAAGGCGTGATAGAGTTCATGGTGACTTTGCTGTTGAGATGCCTCATGTCTTAGCAATCGAGGGAGCATCTCAAAGAGATTGTGCTGGAAGCTGAACCACATTGTAACCCCCCCCCACACACACACACACACAAAACCTACCCTCCAGCAAACCTCCTCAGCTAGATCCCATGTCCTAAAGACCTCACAACCAGCCCAAATAGTGCCATCAGCTAGGGACCAAGTGTTCATACAAATGAACTTGTGGGAGAAGAGATTTGATCATCTGCAGATTTGCGTTGCCTTGGTCTGGGTCCTGGAACCCCAGTCTTTTGCAGATCCTGTGGCATGAACATGTTTAGGAAGCAGAGGCGATGTGCACATTGCTCTGTGGACTGCCTTTTCAAAAGTAATATGTATATGGAGTTTCTCTTCCATATTCCACTGGATTATTAGACCTTTGGTCTTTGCACCAGTTTCATGGCTGGGAGAAGTTCCATTCTGGGAATAGGTCTTAATTTCCTTATCTAAGTCTCATCTTGGATAGAGCACACTTAGGTCATTTCCAACCCTCCCCTGTTAAACAGCAGTACAACTGTGAATGAATACCCTTGTCCGAGTTTTGCTTCTTCACGATTGTCTGGTAACTTCTGAGGGCTTAGCCCTGATTCAGGATTTCTGTGTATGTACAAGGCTCCTCCTCTGATGTGTCCTGCCTGAAGTAATTTCTTTTCACACCAGGCTTCTTTGCCATGAGATGAATTGGTACTGAGATTCCATGAGTCTTGGTCGACAGCATCTGTGTTATTTGGGATTCAGTCTTAATTAGTCTAAGCAGAAGAAGGCTGAAGGCAGGAAGCGCAGGGCTGACAGATTGTTAGAAGCCTGGTCCTTGGCCAGACATCCGGGTGGAACATCAGCAGCCGTGCAGATCTTGCCCTGCAGGAAGTTTTGGTGGCTTCATGCCACATGCCTTTAGCCGTTGCGCTCCCTCCATGGAGGGTCCCCATTTGCTTCTCAGAGTCCATGGAGGCATGGCTTGAGAATCTAGGACCTCTGCCAGCATCCATGGGGAACACTTGATGCTTCTGTGCAGGTGCCTCTCTACATGAACACTCAAGTCCCTGCTCTGTTCTCTTAGAGAAGTCAGATTCCAGCCTGGGCATCAAAACAGGTGGAGAACAAGGGGAAGACACGTGAAGAACGCTTTCAGACAAGGCGTGTGGGGAGTCTGCAAGCCAAGAGTTGGGAAATCAGGTCCCCAGGAGTCCTGCCTTCAAGGAGGGGGCACATGAGATGTGAGGCAAATGTTCTTGCACTTTCTCAGCGCCGGGTGAGTACTAAGGAGCCCCCATGGCCAGGCGTGGGCAGGAAGCAGCACTTAATTTGGTGCTATGTAAATAGCTGCTTTTTTTTCATGAGTCATAATTAATCAGCAGTCAGCTTATTTTTTTTTTCTCTCTCCCTGTTCATATGGGCTTTTGTATGCAATCACTCTGAATTCAGGTGGCTGTGTGGTTCTCAGGCCTAAGTGGGGCGTTTTCTTCTCTGTTGATAAGGGACAGCAAGCCTCATGAGAAGGGGGTACATGAGAGACCATGTTTTTAGCAGCTCAGAACATGGCACATGCCGGGGGATGTATCAGGGGATGGAGGTGAACAGCCTTGAACCTGATGCTGGCACCCTTTGACCCCAACTGCAAACATCATCCTGGATGGATAAGCTATGACCTCATGCTCCCTCCTGTTGGTGGAAGAGGTTGGAAGAAGGAGCCCCTTGCTGCTCTGGGGATAAGCCCTGGGTGGGCCCAACTGGTCATGCTTTTGCTAGGTCTGTCCAGGAAACCTACAGTTTTTGACAATAGGGATTTTAGTAGCGGTTTGACATTCAGCAAATGGTTTGCCTTTTCTCTGCCCCCCCTTCCTTTTCTCTCTCCCCCTGGCTCCCTCTATTTTTTTCTCCCTCTCTTCCTCCCTGTTCTCTCGCTCTCCCACATCTGAGCTCTCACTCCAGGTTTCTATGGCACCTTCTCTTTACAGATTTTAAAGTAGTATTTGATTTCTGTATAGCAGTAATTTCTCCTTAATCTGGGGGTATGTATTGATTGTACTGAGTGAAGTAAACTATGCTAATTACCTCATCACCAGCAGCGGGTTTTCTCTCAATTTTTATTATGTAGAGGTGTGTGTGTGTGTGTGTGTGTGTGTGTGTGTGTGTGTGTGTTGTGGGGAATGGGGATGAAGCAGGAGCAGAGAGAGGGAGAGGGGTGAATACTGGCTATTCAGGATGCCTAATATAAACCCTTGCTGCCTTGTGCTTTCAAATAATTAATAATTGGAGCACGTTTTATCATTATTTTGAATTATTTTACCTTGACCATTTGATTTGATCTTTAAAGTCCCTCTGTGAGTTTAGAAAGGACACTGATGCTCAGGGAGGGAAGGATCTTGGCCAGGGTGGCTTAGGTAGTGAAGCCAGAGCCAGTGGGTGGCACATTGCCCGGTTCCCAGTGTGACTCCTCTGCCCTCTCACTTGCCACATGCCCTGTGGGTGTTCATCTTATCACTGCTGAGACAGTTTAGCTGGCAAGCAGGGCATCAGCTGGCTATCTCCTTGGCTGCATTTTGTCCCTGTTTTACAGAGAAGCAAACTGAAGCATAGCACAACCATGGGACTCGTCCACGTTGTCACGATGTAGAAGAGTAGAGCCTTTCTTCATCACCTCATCTCTTTGTTTTTAGTTTATTTTCCTTTTAAATTTGATGTGTATGTGTGTCCAAGAGAGAATGTCACGTGAGTGCAGATGCACGCAGAGACCAGAAGAGGGCGCCCAATGCCCTTGAAGCTGAAGTTTCACCAGGTTAAACCACCTGTGTGAGTCCTCAGAACCAAACTTGGGTCCTCTGGAAGATGAGCCATCTCTCCAGCCTCATCTTCCTGTTTTGCTTGAGTTTTGAACTTGGAAATGCCCAACTGGAGAACATCCTTGTGAGCTCCTGAGTGTTCCGTTAGTGTAAGCGATGACTTGCTGGGGTATATACACTGCTGGACCTGGACTTTGGGGAGGGCCCCTTAGACTGCAGGCCCTACCAGAGCACGTCTCTGTAGTCCGTTCTGTACCAAAGCCCCAGACTGTAACCGCAGCAGATGCCCTCCTACCTCTCCTTGCCCCACCCAGAGCAGAAGGGCAGGACTGGAAAACTCACTGGTGAGCGCTGTCTGGACCCAGACCACACTCTAGCCAGGTGCCGTTTGATGAAGCCTAGGCCTCAGGGTCTACCTCACACTGTGGGGGCCCTGATACTTGGAGCTCTGGGGAGAAGTAGAGGTGCCTGTGTGGAAATAGACAGGGTGACAGATATCAGCAAGGGGACATTGCTGTTAGAGTGACAGATGTCAGCAAGGGGACATTACTGTTAGGGTGACAAGTGTCAGTGAAAGGGACATTGCTGTTAGGGTAACAAATGTCATAGTGAAGGGAACATTGCTGTTAGGGTGACAGATGCCAGTGAAGGGGACATTGTTGTAGAGTGACAGGTGTCAGTGAGGGGACATTGCTGTAGGGTGACAAATGTCAGCGAGGGGGCATTGCTACAGGTTAGGAGTTCTAGACAGTTGGTCCTTGGTGAGAATAGAGTAGGTGACAGGCTGTGCCTTGAGTTGGGTGGCAGGCAGGGCTCTCTGCAGCAGGATGAAGGATACACAACAACTTCTAGCCCATCCCTAAGTTGATCTCCAAGTGCAGAATCTGGCTTTCCTTCTCTAGATGAGAGGGTCGCCTTGCCTCTGCCCTCTGCCTGAAAACTGGGAAGTGACTAGTGCTGACTCAGGGATGTTGTGTGGATTCAGTAGGAGTGCTGGTGCCTGGGTAGTGAGAACCCTATGCCAGTGCCAGAGTGAGCCCATTTCCTGTAGGTAGAACAAAATCAGGCCAGGTGCATTATAAAGAATTGAGATTTATTTAGCTTGTCATTCTGAAGCTTTAATAGTTTGAAAAATTGTCAGCAGAGGAAGAAATTATATGGTAGGATAGGGAGGGAAACAGACTGGGGAGCCAGGGTTGCTGACTTCTTTGTTTGTTTCTTTGATAATCAATCCTAATGGCAATGAACTAAGATTCCCCCTGGGAAGTACCTTAATCCCTCCTAAGGGGCTACTCTAAAGACACAATCATTTTCTAGAAGATTCCACTCCTTAAAAGTCCCTCTACCCCCACATCACTGCACAGAGGAGCAGGATTCCCACAAACGATGCTTTGGGGGACCACACCCAAGCCCCTGCAGCACTTGATTGCCTAATTGGCACTGCTGACTCTTCCTTTGCCTTCTAAAGGGATGCTGGTGAGTGAGTGCCAGGCTCCATGGTTGGGTACTTATGGAATAGTTAGAGCTGATGTCCTATCCCTCCAATTAAAAATTGAAATGGTAGGGGCCAGGGAGATGGCTCAGAGGTTAGGAACTCTGGCTGCTCTTTCTGAAGAACCTGGGTTTAATTTCACCACCCACGTAGCAGCTCCCCGCTCCCTGTAACTCCAGTTCCAGGGAATCTGACACCTTCTGGTCTTCCACAGATGCAGGCATGTACACAGTGCACAGACAGACATGCAGGCAAAACACCCATACACACATAAAATAAAAATAAACACTTAAAAATAGAAATGGTGATCTTTGTTTCAAGGTGAAGAAACTCCAGGTTTGAGGTGAACATGGCTACCCTGTCTGAATCCTAGAAGACCCAGGTGTGCCTGAAGGAGTGGGCCAGAGTTCAGATCCAGTAGCTGCAGCCCCAAGTCGTCTTTGGATCCTAGGTAGGCACCGGGTGAACTTGCATGGCTGTGGGTAGCTTTGTCCTGAGTCATCTGGCTCCTTGGGCTATCCCCAGTGAACTGCTCACCATGTGCTCGGTGAACTGAAGGAGAAGATGTTTGCCAGCACCATGCATTCTGGCTTCTCCCTGGCTCCTAAACCAACCCTGTCATGGGAACTGCAGGTGGGTATCATAGAGATCCGTTCCTCTTCTGATGAACATCCAGACTTCAGTGGGGAGTTTCAACTGCTGATTGTCCACCAGATTCAGGTTCATCCGAGATTCTTTCCCAGCTGTTCTAGCACTATAGTACTTCAAGAAATGCCTGAGGTAACCAGTTTATAAAGAGGTTTGTTTTCTTTTCTTTCTTTTTTATTATTTTATTTAAAGAGTTTTTTTAAGATTTATTTATTCATTTTATGTACATGAGTACACTGTAGCTCTACAGATGGTTGTGAGCCTTCATGTGGTTGTTGGGAATTGAATTTAGGACTTCTGCTCATTCCGGTCGGCCCTGCTTGCTCCAGCCCAAAGATTTATTTATTATTATAAATAAGTGCACTGTAGCTGTCTTCAGACACACCAGAAGAGGGCATCAGATCTCATTACAGGTGGTTGTGAGCCAACATGTAGTTGCTGCGATTTGAACTCAGGACCTTTGGAAGAATAGTCAGTGCTCTTACCCACTGAGCCATCTCACCACCTGAGAGGTTTGTTTTCGTTCACAGCTTTGAATGTTGCATGATCAGTTGGCCCATTGCCTTGATGTGTGTGGTATGGCAATGGCAAGGAGCGTGTGGCTGGACCAAACTGACCACATCATGGCTAGAAAGCTTAGAGGACAGGAGTCCTCAAATCCCCTTCCAGGGTGACCTGAAGTCCTCCCACTAGGTATCACCTCTTAAATGTTCTACTACCTCCCAGGACCACCACCTTCTCTCTGGGAATCAAGTTTTTAACATATGGAAAACAATGATTTTTAAAAATGTCAAAGGGTCAATATGCAATGCACTATAGTGTTTGGATTCTCTCCGTGTGTGTGTGTGTGTGTGTGTGTGTGTGTGTGTACGTGCGTGTGCGGTGCACATGGTTGCACCCTTGTGCACTGTGGGTGTACTTGTGTACCTACATGTAGAGGCCTAAGGTTAGCATTGAATGTCTTCCTCTATTACTCTCAGATCTCTTGCTAGCTCCAACTATTCTAGCTAGCCAGCTTGGCCAGTCTCCTGAGTGCTGAGACCAGAGAAAGCCACAGTATCTGCTCAGCTTCTACCAAGGTTCTGAACTCTGGTGTTCATGCTTGTGTGGCAAGCTGTTTCTCCTCTCAGCCATCTCTCTTACAACCCTCCCCCAAAGCTACTATACCAGGTTTCTATGTATGTGACATTAAACGATTTGGAAAATCTTTACATGACAGTGACTATATCTCTACAATCCATCATTAGAAAAGGCATTATTAACAAAAATATGCTAAATATTGAGGGTTGCTTAGGTGACACTGTGTTTTAGTCTATCAACATCAATTTGGAAAATCACTTGTGTGCATGTATGGCGTGATTTTTCATTTGAAGAGAGTACTTGCATATAAGAAGTTCAGATACCAATAATTAAGATTCATGTTTGGAAATTTCGCATTTGTAGGCTTCCAGAGAAGTGGACAGGACAGGTTGCCTTTCATAGTTCATTTTTCCTCCTGGGAATTTTGCCTGTAATTTTAGTAGTTTCCACCAGGAGGTGCTGTAGTCAGGCTACTTTTGTGTTTGGAAACTTGACCCCAATTGTAAGATGAAGTATAACTCTCCACTCCCTAACATTCTTTATGATAGAAATATTTTATATATTTATTATTATATATTATATATTACATATACATATATACATATACATATCTCCTGTGTGACTGAACAGAATACTGTCCCAAACATGAACTCAAATTTAAAAGATGCATTGAATCTAAGAAAACAACTAAATCCCATTGAGTGACAGAGTGCTTTGCTCTGCTTAATTCTGGATTTCATTTATTTTCAGCTTTCAGGCATTAATTTGTCCTTTTGACAGTGTCCTTTGCTTTACAGAAGCTTTGCAATTTCATGAGGCCCCATTTATCAATTGTTTGTCTTGGAGCCTAAGCCATTAGTGTTTTATTCAGGAACTTGTCTCCCATACCAATTCGTTCAAACGTATTTCCCACTTTTTCTTCTGTGAGATTTAGTGTATCTGGTCTTATGTTGAGGTCCTTGATCCATTTGGACTTGAGTTTCGTGCAGGGTGATAAGTATGCATTATATTCATTCTTCTACAGGCAAACATCCAGTTAGTCCAGCACCATTTGTTGAAGATGCTTTCATTTTTCCATTGTATGGTTTTGGCTTATCAAAAATCAAATGTCCATAGGTGTGTGGGTTTTTTTTTTTTTTTTTTGGGTGTTTGATTTGATTCCATTGTTCAACATGTCTGTTTCTGTACCAATCCCATACAGGTTTTTTTTTTATTATTATTATTATTATTTTATTTTTTATCACTATTGCTCTGTAGTACAAGTTGAAGTCAGGGATAGCGATTCCTCCCAAAGTTCTTTTATTGTTCAGGATTATTTTGGCTATTCTGTGTTTTTTTTTTTATTTTTATTTTTATTCCCATATGAAGTCCTGTAGATCGCTTTTGATTGGATGGCCATTTTCACTATGTTAATCCTACCTATCCATGAGCATGGGAGATCTTTCCATCTTCTGATATCTTTCTTCTTCAACTTCTTTATTTGGGGACATTAAAAACAGTCCCTAGCATTAAGCAAATATTTAGCAACAAATAGACTGAGGTGTCATAGCCATGTGGAACATTAGCTATCAGGGACAGAGAGGTATCCCACTGAACCCTCATATGAAGTTTTGGGTCTCTTATAGGCATGTCTTGTCCTTCAGTATCCTGGCTTCTCAGTGAATGTGAGCCTATATGGAAATTTGAAACACAGTTTACTGTTAAGAAAATTTAAATATGAACTACATTCTCACCTGAAGGCTAGGTAGGAATTTTTCCTTAGTTTGGATACTGAGAGGTTGTGGAATCTTTCAGAGGTGTGGCTGAGTGGCGGACCATTTCATCATTAGAAGTAATGTGTGACCTTGAAGGGGCTGTCAGACCCTGGTTCCTTCTTCTGCCACACCATGAAGTAAACCAACTCCTTTGTCATACTTTGCTCCAGAAAGCACAGTACTGCCATGGTCCAGAGCACCAGGATCGGTCATCATGACTTTGTGTGACTTTAATCTTTTGCTCCTTTTGAATTGACTTATACTAGGCATTTGTTATAGTAAAGGAACCTGATCCATACAGATTCCTTTAAGCAAATCTCAGCTGATGCATGGTGGCCCGATGGGAAAAATTACTTCTCTTTGTTCTTCATAGAGCTCCTTCAGCCACAGCCATTGAGGACCCTGGGATGCTTCAAGGAATCTGTCACTTATGTGCACTGAGGTTCTAGGAGAGAATGTGAGGGCTCTGAGGGATGTATGGTTTCTCAGATATAGGCGCAGTCCTTGCCTGAGCTGGGCCTTCCACTTGAGATGTTCTTAGGATCCCGTGGTGGGCTCATGGCCAGGAAGGACTAACAATGGAAGCACAGCTAAGGGCCCCGAGGCACATTGTCAAAGGATCAACATAGTTTAGGGCCCATCAAAGAGTTTTAATTTCTGATATTTTTCAAATCAGAAAGAAAACATGATAATTATGTTAAAGAAAATGGTTTTTTTTTTAGATTTATGTTATTTATTTTATGTGTATAAGTACACTGTAGCTGTACAGATGGCCGTGAGCCATCATGTGTGTGGCTGCTGGGAATTGAACTCAGGACCTCTGCCAGCCCCGCTTGCTCTGGCGTAATTCACTGTAGCTGTCTTCAGATGTGCCAGAAGAGGGTGTCAGATCTCATTACTGATGGCCACCATGTGGTTGCTGGGAATTGAACTCAGGACCTTCAGAAGAATAGTCAGTGCTCTTACCTGCTGAGCCATCTTGGGAGCCCTAAATAAATACCTTATATTTAGTCTTTTTTGTTTGGTTGGTTTTGTTTTTGTTTTTCGAGACAGGGTTTCTCTGTGTATCCCTGGCTGTCCTGGAACAAGAAAATGTTTTCATATACAATGTTAATATATTAAAATTTTTTATACAGACTCAATGGTAATAAGGTTTAGTCTGTTGTTGTTGTTGTTGTTGTTTTGTTATTTTAATGGAGGAAGGGGGCCTTGAAGACAAAAATATATGGACCTAAGAAAGCTATAATGTCAGTGTAGGCAGGAATATGATAGAGGGTCCTTGTGACCCAGAATCACAAAGATAGGCATGACCTAGTACAGTGGGATTCAGCTGCCACACATCTGGCAGATGTGGTGCCAGATGGGACAGGAAGAACAGCATGCTATTGGAGTGTGGAAGAGAACCCCCACCCACACCCACACCCACACAAGCACCAGCACCATTCTGTCAGTGAAGATGTTTCTTGGTTTTGCAGGCTCAGGACCACCTTAGACATCTCTGAGAAATGGATGTTTGGGAATCACGGGACCTTTAGAGTTATAGTTAGGCCAGAAAGGGATGAAATACCATGGACTGTTTGAAGTCTTCCACACTTGGTCCCTTGGGCATGATACTTCATCTGTCAGTGGGGATAGCTATTCAAACAGTCTGCAGAAAGGAATCACCTGACATTTGTCAGGAGGACTGGGTCTCAGTGCTGGGGAGGTGGCTTTCCCTTTGCTTGTTAGGCCTGTGTTAGCAACCTGTGGCTGCCCAGGCCTCACCCTGCTGGCTGACTCAGGAGGTCTGGGCGGGACTATCTGGGTCTAATAAGCTTTGCAGGTAAATCTGCAGTGCAGTTGGGGTGAGAGTTACAACCTTCACCCAGGCAAGTCTGGGCCATGGTCAGGTAGACTTGCTTGATTTCCAAGTACAGGCTACAACCTTCCCTTGGGAGGTAAGAGCCTGAGAGCTTGTCAGGAGGTCTGAGGAATGTGACTGGTGTGTCTGACAGACACTCCCATTGGCTCACTGGGCAGAAGCGTAGGTTTTCCTTAGGCCTCAGCGACCATCTTCCTGGTCTCCTTCCTTTGACTCACAGGATGAGTTGGGGGAGCTGCTCCCCACACCTGGGTGCACGCTGCTGCTGCCCCGATCAGTTTTCCTGCACACTCTTGCAGCTATGATAGAGTGCTGAGATTCCAGGGAGGTCACACCTCCACAATGGCACTGCACAGGGACACTCCATATACTGTACACAAGGTGCAAACCCAGTGGGATTCATGGACTCAGACTGGAAAAGGGGATCCATTTCCAAGTAAGGAAGCTCAGGGAACATTTGCAGTTGGGAAGAATGTCTGGATGCGGAGCAGGGCTCTGTCTGGGGGAACTAGGGTAGATCGCGTGCAGAGCTAACAGCATCCTGTGTAGGGGTGGTGGTCAGTGCCTGTGTCCTTGACTTAGGGGCCTAAGGCAGAAACTATGAGCTTTCAACTAGCCTGGACAAGACTGTCTCTAAGTAAAACACCAGGCTGCAGCCAGACTAGGGGAAGGGCCTGGGAGGTAACGCACTCAGTTGGAGCTTTGGGACCACCAAGGACTGGGTTGGTAGGAGTTGAGGGTTGCCTGCCTCAGCCCTGGACCTAGGAACTACTCAGGAGGTGAGCTAGGGGAATGCTTCCATTCATGGTTGGATCAGAACTGGAACCTCTAGGAATAGGGTTTATAGGAAATCTGTGGAACTGATATGAGGGATGTGATACAGTTACACTGGAGCACAAACCAGCAGCGAATGCACAGAGACGTCTAGACGACCACCAGGGACGCATCGGTGCCGTCAATATTTCAGGTTCACCCAAATTAACTTGTAGTCTTGATCTAATTTCCAGCCAGAACCTAGGGAGATGACCAGATGTGGAAATATCATGTATTTATAATAATTTGAACATTTTGATGTTGGAGTGGAAATAGTTCTTGTGGAAAATATAGAAAGTCTGGAAAATGTAGTTTAATGTATCTGGTTGATGTTTAACGATAACTATGATTAAAATTTAATCCCAGGCCTTTCCCTAGTTTGTATACAGCCAGGTTTTTTTAAAAAAAAAAAAAACTTTACTTACTTAGTTAGAGACAGAGCTTTGTCCATATGGATTAAAACTTAGGTGTAAAAATAAAAACATTAAAGTACTAAAAGAAAATGTAGGTAAGTAAGCCATTATGAGATGAGAAATACCTTTCTATACCATAATACTAGAGACAGAGGTCTCAGGCTACAAATGTTTTATTTGAAGATTGTGTGCATGTGCAAACTTTACTGTGCATGGAAAATACGTGTAAGTATATAGGAAGTCATCAGTCAGCTGGTAAGCCAGGAAAAATGCTCACAACATGTAAGATGAATATAAAAATCAATATGCCATTTTCTTTGTTCAAGACAGGGTCTTGCTGTGTATCCCTAGCTAGCTTTGAACTCACAACCCTCTTGTCTCAGCCTCCTAAGTGCTGATATTATAGGTGTGGGCCACCCCTCCCAGCTGAATACCCTTTACTTTGAAGGTACTTCATCTAAGAGTAGGGTAAAGGGTAGGGATTAGTTGGCAACTGGAGAAACAGTGATTTGTGAGACAGTCCATCTTAGTAGCATAGGTACATATAAAATCAGATACAAGACTTGCTGTCTAACTAGCAAATTTCTGGTAGTTTCTACTTGTTTGTGTGGATGGTGATACTCCTTGCAGGTGGAGGTGTGTGGTAGGAACTCTCTGGAATTCTGGGAGTGGAGGATGTAACCCTCCTTCCTGCCAAGCAGTTTGGCAGTCTGTCCCAAAACCTTTAAAGGAATTCCTGCTGATTCCATTTCTAGGGATTTATCCTGGGGAAACGATTAAATCTGCAGGTAGAGATTCCTCGGCAAGAAAGTTCAATCCAGTGTTATGTATGAAAGGGGGAAACATTTGGAGACCACTCTCAGGAATCCCGAGTGGGTATGGCTCACAGTCATGGGCAGCGAGACATTCCTGTGTCAGATGTCAGATGCAGGCAAGCCCTTAGGAAAAATGCACAGTCACAGGGAAATGTCACAACCTAAGGCTGGAAGGATGATGGGCCAGGGCTGCAGGAAGAAAGCAGAGCAATGGGGAAGAGGCAAAGGCTAAGCTGCACACAGGATGTTAGGGCAGGGCTTGCTGGAGGAAGCATCTCTAGGGATGGGCTTTGAAGTTTCAAGTGTTCAAGCCAGGCCCAGTCTCTCTCTCTCTCTCTCTCTCTCTCTCTCTCTCTCTCTCTCTCTCTCTCTCTCTCTCTCTCTCTCTCTCTCTCTCTCTCTTCCTCCTACCTGCAGATCTAGATGCAGAACTCTCAGCTCCTTCTCTAGCACCCTGTCTGCCTGCACGCTGCCATGCTCCCTGCCATGATGATAATAGACTAACCCTCTGAAACTGTAAGCCAGCCCCAATTAAGTGTTTTCCTCTTTAAGAAATGCCTTGGTCATGATATCTCTTCACAGCAGTAGAGACCTTAGACACCATCTCTGTGCAGAGTGGTCCTCCTGCCCTCCATCCCTGACAACAGCATCTCTATCCTTCACCGGCCAAAGCTGATGGCCCACCTCCTCATGCTCACTGGTGATTTCCATGGGGGCCTGCCCATCTTTTTGAATATCAGGAATCCGGGCAGCAACTCTAGGGTTCCAGATATCTCCAGTCTCTAAAACAATCCCCAGGCATCCTGCTACTGTGACCAGAACAGTACTGTGACAAGCTGCAGCTTGTTCCCATGCACATACTGCTCATATCCTGGGGGCACAGAAGGTACCCCTTGTGTCCTCAGAAGTGATTCTACCAGGATACTTTTGTGTTGGCTGTCTGTCACCCAAAGAGGGGATTTAGCTGCTGCAGAAAAGGAGCAGACAGGGATGGGTCTTCTCCAGTCCTCTGTGCCCCTTGTCTCTGGCCTGGGTGACCTGAGATACTGCATGCAAGGTCCTTGTCACTCCATGCAACTGTCTTGAACATAAGCCACTGCTGTACTGAAGCCACTCATGCTAGCAGGGGTGCACAATGCTAAAAACATTGCTGATGGTACCCTAGGTTACCTGCTCTGGAATGTGCCTCTGGCTCACTGGGACTCCTGCTGATTTGGGTGGGATGCTGCCCTCTGGGAGCTAAGGCCTTGCCCCAGAGAGCAGCCTTCTCTTTGTCCCTTCCCAGGGATCCTAGAGTCCTGGTGATGCTGTGCAGAACAGATGCAGGAATGAGGGAGGGTGGCTGCTGACAGCACCAGCTCCCATCGCCTCCGGGCTCAAGCAGGCTCTGCTCCTTGGGCCCTCATTTTAACAGAAACAAGAGGGAGGAGCCTGTGGGTGGTGGTGGAGGGGGGCTGTTACAGGAGTGAAGAGTTGGCACTCTGACTGGGAAGGGATACGTGGCGTCTGTGCTCCCTCTGCCTCCAGAGGCTCTAGTTGGAGGAAGGTCTCCTTGGAAGAGCCTCCCTTACAGAGGATGGAAACAAACATTAAGCCTGCCTGGCCTCTGTCCAGCCCTGTAACCTTAGAGCCACCATTGGTGGAGACAGGACCCAGCTTATGTAACCCGAGGGCCCAATGAGATGAGATGAGGAGCTAGGGTAAGTGGGACCTGTGTGATTCAAGAAGCTCCCGGGGGGGGGGG
>NW_022196896.1:65480661-65510674 GCF_008632895.1 Mastomys coucha | reverse complement strand
TCTGTCCACCTGGGCCCCATGTGGTGATGCTGCCCCTTTGCCTGCCTCACTGGAGTGGGGAGTGCTCTTGAGCTTGGTGGAGTCCTAAAGGTGGGAGTCCAGGTTCCTCCGAGGCTCCTTCTGCAGCAGAAGATACTCGGGTATGCAGTTATACATGTTTATCTACCGCACCTCCACACTGCATGTTGGCACAACATCTCCATCTCCCTGGAAACCTGCTCTGGGATGCTTAGCCTCGGGTGCAGGCGCAGAGGCTGGCTGGGTGGCTTCTGATGTTGTTTGCATAGGCTAGGCTGTATCCCAGGGCTCAAGGCCTGTTATTTTTGAAGCGCGGGCCTTCACCAGCATGCTAGTTGGGCTCTTGGAGTTCTTTTCGCCCCTGCGACCTGGTTCCCGGTATCAGCGGAGCTCACGGGTCACATGTGGTGATGAAAGACTGTGGTATGGAGATGATGCCTGGCCCTTTTGGTGGGGCCCAGGCCGTGCCATTCTTAGTGGAAAGCAAGCTCAGATGTCTAAGGTGTTTTCCTGATAGGTCCCAGCCTCTGTCATATACTATTGTGTTAGCATGGTTACATGGGTTGAAGTACAGGGCTTCTCCGTAACTTAGTTTACTGTTTTCAGAACAGCCGTCAGTGTGAGGTTTGTATATAAGTAACTTAGCCTGTTTATTAAGGTTGTCCTTTCTGAACATGCACCTATCCAAGGCCTCTTAAAGACATAGATCTTCCTTTCAGGGAGGTGTGATCTTTAGGAACCAAGGGGCCAGCTGGTGAAATGCTACAAATCTGGCCATGTGGTTCTTACCTGTATCCTTCCTTTAGCCCTGCCTACTCAGAGGCAGCTCCATGAGCCCTTCAGAGCATGGCCAGCATGTTCATGTTTAACCCTTTCTAACCCCCTCTTCCTTCACAACCCCCTCAGGCCCAGCTTTGATTCTCCTTGCTCTCTAAACAGAACCATAGGCCTCCCAACTGTGTCCTGTCCACCCGGAGGGCCTGCTCAGCTAGCCGACTACCCACAGGCCACCCTGAGGCACCACTTCTGTGCTGTCTGTCTATCCTCTGTCACCTCTGGACAGATGTGATTGTTCCTGCTTCTCTCTCCTCTAGCACTCCGTACTTAACTCATCACAGGTGGGCCAGGAATGTCTGCCTCTTCCCCGACAGTCTGAGGCTCTGGTGTTGACGACTTTGAGTCTAAAGACATGGGGGAAAACAGCCTGGAATAGCTGTTCAGAAAATAGCGTTTGAACCAGATTGGCTGGAACCATTAGATACCTATAATCTTCATTTTTGGTGTAATGCTTGTTGTGTTTGGGAATTTTGTCAATGTTGGAAGATTTTGCCACACGCTGAAGTGGGTCTTGATGATAAAGAGCAATCACTAGATAACATTTAACTCCAGGGTCTCTCAATGGGTCGCTATTATGAAGTTAGTGTCTGGGCAGCTTCTAGCACTTGACATTTGAGTTCATCTTCCAGGGAGATTGGGTGAAGGTCATTGGGAGACCTCAGAGCAAACTCTGGATCCTTCGTGAGCCTGAGGTTGGAGCCCCAGCTGCTGCCCAGGGCCCAGCAGGCACCTTGCAACCTCTCTCTCTCTCTCTCTCTCTCTCTCCTGAGCTCGCTTCTGGGCACCTCAGCATGAGTCAGAGCAAGTGCAGCGTGGGTTTGCAAGGGTGGCAGGGAGCCCAGAATTAGCTCAACTGTACTTTAGGAGGGCTGTGGTGGGGAGGGTGAGTCTGTGCCAGGCAGCAGCCACAAACCACAGAGGGGGTCACAACTCCAGAGTCACCACGGGCCTCAGAGTGAAGAGAAAGCCTGTTGGCTCCTGGCACATGCCCAGCTGTAGGTGAGCAGTTGGTTCAAGAGTGAGCTGTCTTACTCACAGCTAGTATGATTGGCATGCTGAAGATGGGTGTGGGTGCAGGGCAGACATGACCATGTCACTCCCAGGACAAGTGGCAGACAGGCGTGCTCAGCGTCCACAATCTGGCCAGGTAGGGTAACTCAGTGCATTGACAGGTAGACATATACCTGAGCTGAGCCAAACAGCTGGCAGGGGAGTGGGGCTCCGTCTGTCATTCTTCTTGCCCTTTGTAAGCTGCAGCAAGTGTTAGCACATGGCTTTACTACTTCGCAGTGTTTTATCTGCCCTCGTGCCTTTCCCTGCACAGATGTGCTGCTGAAGTGACCAGTGGTTGTCACCAGAGAAAACAGGGAAACAAAACTTGTCACTCTGCCAGTCTTCAGGACAAAACCCAGGGGACACGGAGGGATTGGGCTCTCAGGAAGCCACCATGAGTCAGCTGGAAGGAACAGTGGCTGTTGAATTGCAAGTGTGTCAACGCTGATCTAGAAGGAAAAATGGTGTTTAAGATCCCAGTGTGCCGTTGCCAGGTGAGGCTCATGGGAGCAGCGTGCTTGGCGTGCTCAGTGTTTCTGTGTGGCTAGTCATGTGAATAGACCAGTCTGTGAAGGAAAAGAAGCCCTCTGAAGGTCCTCGGGGCAGTCAGCTCAGTGGTTGTGCCAGATGACGTGTACCTTGACACCCCAGGTGGCCGCGGTGACCGTTGTCTGGATTCAGGAGGCCATGCGGCCTGGCCTGGCTCTGTTGTCACTAAGAAGACTTGATAGGACCTGAGTTGTGGGTTCCTTGTCTATGCTGGAGTATGGGGTACCGATACCAGATTAGATCCGGTCTTCACTGGTCTGTGAGCATCGGAGAATGTCAGGAGTGGTGGTCAGGTAATATCTGGACCTAGCACACAAAGCAGGAATTCTTTCCTCCCCATGGATCGGGGACATTGACGTTGTCTCTTTAGCACTGGATGCAGACTTCACACACACAGGCATTTGCTAAGCACTAGGGCCTGCCACCCTCTTCACACCTCCCTGCTGGTACCCAGGCTAGGCACAGGGTGCTTTCTTGCCAAGAGTCCCGTGAGTCCTGCGATGCTTTCCTTTGTTCGGATGTGGTTCTTTTCAAAGTACAACATGTACTTGACTGCCTCGTTGTTGGGCCCTAGCTCCACTGGGAGGTGGGCAGGGCCCTGAGGCCCAGAGAATGAGAGGCGCTTGCAAGCTCTCTGCATAGGGTGGTGGGCAGGCTGGCTCTTTTGCCTCTTGATTCAGTGCTTTGCCCAGGTGCCTGCTACCCACCTGCTGCCTGCCATTGTCCTATCAGAACACGCTGCCCACACCACCTCAGCCTTTCTCTGAAAATCAAAGGTGTCTTAGCATTTTCTTTGCCTGTTTATTTTACACGAATGTATTATATACTAATAGGTATTATTATCACTTTATTATTATTCTTCGCTGTGCTGGGGACTGAGCTCGGGGCCTGGCACATGCAAGCATTGACCACTGAGCTACACGCCCAGCCAATTTCATCATTCTCCTATTACCTCTGCACAGTAAGCTTATTAGAACCAAGACACAATTCTGGGGGAATTTGAGCTAAATGCTTCTTGTGCACCATCCCATTTAATCCTGTAGGCACTTGTGACGGTGTGTACAGTGGTTAGTGTGCAAGTGTCCTTTGTGGACCCTGGTTGAGAGGCCACTCAGCAGGTAAATGGACAGCAAGTGCATGTGGACAGGAGAGGACTTCTTAACTCTGTCCTTTTTATCCTCCAGGCCAGTGGACGCTTCCTTGACAGGTTGCCTGAGACCATCAGGAAACACAGATGTTCATATTACAATTCGTAACAGTAGCAACATTCCAGTTAAAAAGTAGCAATAGAAATAATTTCAAGGTTGGGGGTCACCACATTATGAGGAGTTGGGTTAAAGGGTTGCAGCGGTAGGAAGATCAGGAACCACTTCTCTAGGCTGTGGGAGAGAAGAAAATGCCACCGAACAAACGGTGTCACTGCCTGCTCATGGTGCTTGATGAAGCAGAAGGTTGGGAATGTCTACAGAGTATACCTTGTCTCCCTTCAGAATTCCATCGCCCCCTTGCCTACTCTGCTTACCTGCCACCTACTCCTTTTATTGCTGGCGTCCCTGGCCTTATCACTGGCCCTTTGCCCTTCCCTCCCTCTGCTGGGCTTGGAGCCTGGGGACACACTCTGTGAGTTTACAGGTGGCAAGAGGGAACCAGACAGAGAGCAGCGTGGCAGGTGGCCCGGGGCGTGCCAGGCCCCTGCTCCCCAGGAAGGCTGGCTGGTTGGAATCAGGTTTCCCAAAGCCGTAGAGCAGGCAGGTAGGTCAATCAGGAATGTAGCAGAGTGGGGAATGGCCATTCCCTGACCAGTGTTTGTTCCAGTCCTGTGCCAGACAGCTCCCATTGTTTTATGAACTGGGTTTTGATGACAGTGTTGGTTGCTTGGGTCCTCATGACAGGGAAGCAGTTAGAACCTCCTCCAGGATTCTTTAAAATAATCATGGCTGCTTTCTCAGGTACCTAATAGGATTTTTTTTTCAGGCACCTAATAGGATTTTTCCACCCTGGCCCACTTCTTTCACGTTAGGGCAGTTTCGCTGCCATGCTGGTACCTGTAATCAGAAGAAAAGCAAGGCCACGTGAAGTGATCTGCTTAAATAATTGGCCCCCAACAAGTCCAGGGACTCTGATGCAAGCAGCAGAGGAAACTCGAGAGTCTGTTGCTGCTGTCCAGGGCTCGTGACTCTCACAGTGTCTGTGTAAATCTCACCCAGAGTCTGCCTGAAAATTGCCTGCAAACTCTCTGTATCTTTACCCGAGGCCTTCTAGGAGTTTCTAAGATACCAACTCATAGCCTAAGTCTTTAAATGGGTTCTATTCAAACATGTGTCATCCTTGTGTCTGCATTATAGTCTGTGGGCTTTTCTTACAGATAGTTCTCTGAGCCTTTAGGATTATTCTGAATAGTTAGAAAAGTAAGTCAGGGACCTTTGTCTGGTCGAAAAGAAGGTGGCAAGTCATTAATGAGATTCATCCATTGAAACCAAAGGACTCAGCCCCACTTCTCGACTGTAGCCTTTTGTAAGTGACAAATGTCATCGTGCTACGCCAGAGAGATGAAGGTCACGGGAATATAAGCTACCTGAGACGCCAGGGCCCTGGTCTCCAGGGCAGGGCAAGTGGCAGCTTGTGTCAGGGTGAGGAAAGGTCAGTCCATTGAGGTCTTTATCTGCCTGATAGGCCTTCCCCATAATGGGGTTGAGTTTTTCTTTGAGTTGTTACTAGGACTGATAAAATTTGTTTGACATTGAGCTGTTAGGTTTATAAGCAGATGGTGGGGAGAAGAACTCAACGGGAGCTCGGTAGCCAAGAAGCACTGGTCCCCTCTTTCCCATCGAGACCCCATCTCGTGCACCAAGGGCGAACATTTGCCAGAAAAGTCATTTTAACTGGGAACTAAACTTGTGTGATAGCCAGCTTCCTATAATCACAATATATTCCTGAGATCATCAGCCTATGAAAAGACTTCTCTTGACTCATTTTTTTTTTTTTTTTGAGGTTTTGGTGTAATATTGGTTGACCCATGTTTCTGGGCCAGCAGCAAAGCAGCACACCATGGTGGAAATGCATGCAAAGCAGAGAAAACTCTTCCAATGACTGGGTGTAAAAGAGTCAGGGCGAGCCTGGAGTCCATGGTCCCATCAAAAGCACACCTCTAATAAAGAGCACACCTTAGGCCTCACCATTTTACAGTCTCTGCTCCTTCCCATCAGTGCCCAGCTGGGCACTAAGCGGTCACGGTCGTCTTATGGGTCATGGTGGTCTCAAGACCCGTAGCAGCTTAGGTCTGTGTTTGCTGGCAGAATAGACCCATTTCTGCCCCATAGCTGAGGACTTGCAATCATCTCAAGGGGACTCAAGGCCCAAGGGTGGTCCCACACATCTGTTCTCTTCTGCCTTTATAGCTGGTATTCCAAATAAAATGGCCCATCAGTCCAGTGGTCACAGCTTTGAACATGGAAAAGAGCTCTTGGGGATTTTCTCCGTTGGGCTTCCCATCAGAGTATTCAAAGCTGCCTGCTTCTGCCCGGTATCATCGAAGTGAGCCGGCCTCACGCTCCATGGGTTTTATCTGAAGGTACACATTTTGCTCCCGGGGCCTCCCACATTGGCACAGGTGTCACAATATTAGCAATTTCTGCCTCAAGAAAATATCTCCATCAGTTTAAAAAAGAAAAAAACTTGTGGTCTTAGGGTGTGTAGTTCATTTGTAATCTCTTCTACACAGCACGGAGAGTTTACCTTTTAAAAGGAGTCATATTTCCAATCCCAGCCATAATGGAGCAGTCTGTGTTGGGTTTGCTTTCTCTTCTTGAACAACTGGACGGGAACACCACCCAGTGCAGGTGTTGGATGCAAGTAAAGACCCACATTTGCTTTGAAGTTCTGTCTGGGAATGCTGTCTGAGCCATGGCACAGGAGCTGAGATGAGGCCGGTGTGTGTGTGTGTGTGTGTGTGTGTGTGTGTGTGTGTGTGTGTACAGAACTGGGCATATTGAGATTGTTAGCATTCACAGTGAAGTGCACTGGAGAGAGGATCGTTCTGAGCACAGAAAACAAGTGAGAAGTCTTTGAACTGCAGCCATGGAGCAGAGTAAACACCAAGCTGTGTGCGTACCGAGGCTGGACCTGGAACAACGCCGGGGGTTGAGAAAGGGAGTCATGAGCAGGGAGTCAGGAGATGGCAGAACCGCACTGCTGAGTGTTCTGACCTGCTGGAGTAGAGGGACCTTACTGTACTCTCGGTCACCTACCTGGAACGACAGAAAGGCTGTCCCTAAAGAGACCACAAGGAATGTATCAGAGCTCCCATAACAAAATCTAAACACATGCTTTCTTAGGAGTAAGGTCCTACCTCTGCCAGTCAACTGAGTATACCCAATGAAACTCAGCATTTTTTTTTTTTTTTTTTTTTTTTTTTTTTTTTTTTTTGGTTTTTCAAGACAGGGTTTCTCTGTATCCTTGGCTGTCCTGGAACTCACTCTGTAGACCAGGCTGGCCTCGAACTCAGAAATCTGCCTGCCTCTGCCTCCCAAGTGCTGGGATTAAAGGCGTGTGCCACCACTGCCCGGTGAAACTCAGCATTCTTTAAACAAAGTATTATCTGCTGTACCTACCATACAATAAAATAATCGTGAGACATGAGGACAAGGTGGTCAGGAACAAAGAAAACTAGGCCAGCAACTCCAAAACTGTGCAGTGCAATCAATACAGTAAAGTGACCGACAGGAGCTGACTCAGTGCGATTCCAAGTCCTTTTTTATTTGTTTGTTTTGTTTTGTTTTGTTTTGTTTTGTTTTGAGACAGGGTTTCTCTGTGTAGTCCTGGCTGTCCTGGAACTCACTCTGTAGACCAGGCTGGCCTCAAACTCAGAAATCCACCTGCCTCTGCCTTCCAAGTGCTGGAATTAAAGGCTTGCGCCACCATTGCCTGGCCCCAAGTCTTATTTAAGTGCCCTGAGGCCTCTCTGGTTGTTTACCATCCTCTCTCTAGCACTTTTTGGAGGACCTCATTATTAAGATATCAGTCCCATCTGGTCCTGCAGGACTGCTACCTTACTAATGAGGTTCACCAACAATTACCTAGCTGTGTCTGGTCTCAACATTCTCCCCTCTGCTCCGGTGTTTCAGGCCCAGGGGTTTGCACTGCATTTATGCTGGCATGGTCTTTCTCCACATGTCTCAGACCCCACCCCACCCCCCACCCCACCCCCCCGTCAAGCTTTTCAGGCTGTGCTCACCTGTCCCCTTCTCAAAGAAGGGCATCCCTTGTGTTGAGCATGTTGTCCTTTGTAAAGTGTCTACCTGAGTATTGTCATTTGAGTTCCCCACAGGGCCTAGTGATAGAAATCGATGGGACAGTGAGTCCAAAATCTCACTGCCCGCATGCCTCATTTTTCATATGACACTTGCTCTCTTCTTGCTTTGGAAGTTTGGGGTGTGTCAGGCAAGTGCTCCACCCACTGAGCTCTCCTCCAGCCCCTCCCACTGAGCTCCCCTCCAGCCACTCCCACTGAGCTCCCCTCCAGCCCCTCCCACTGAGCTCCCCTCCAGCCACTCCCACTGAGCTCCCCTCCAGCCACTCCCACTGAGCTCCCCTCTAGCCACTCCTACTGGCTCCCCTCCAACTCCTCCCTCTGAGCTCCCTTCCAGCCCCTCCCACTGAGCTCCCCCTCCAGCTCCTCCCTCTGAGTGCCTCTCCAATTCCTCCCACTTTGTTTTTTGAAACATCACTGCCTCCTGACACATCCTATATCTGCTTTTTGTCCCTCTCCGTCTTTGGAACAAGAGAATGAGGGTTTGTCTTTGGCTGTTGATCGCCATTGAATCTTCAGTGCCTGTGGCTGTGGCTGGAACTTAATGGTGGCCAATCAATATTTGTTTCATGAATGATTGAAACTAAAATGTAGTGCCCATGGGGGCAGACTCAGGGAATAAACATACCGAAATGAAAATACTCAGCATAACTGGTTTGCTTTATTCTGTTTCAAAAATCTTCATAATTTTACTATAAAAGAACATTTTCAGTTAAAATATTTTCAGGGACTGAAGAGATAGCTCAGAGATAAACGGCTCACATTATTCTTGCAGAAGACCCAAGTTTGGCTCCTGGAACCCATGTTGGGTTTCATGGGTGACTTATAGCCATCTGGAACTTTGGCTTCGGGGATCTGGTGCCCTCTTCTGGTCTCCATGGATACCTGCACTCACATGCACAAATGTGCATAATTTTTCATTTTGGTATTCTTAGGACTAGTGTGTAGTTTAGTGGAATAGAGCTTGCTGAATATATGCAAGTCTCTGGGGTTGGTTCCCAGCTTCCCTAAGCAAGTAAACAGATTTGATTTTATAGTTTTGAACAGCTAGGTAGCACATGTCTGTCTGATGGACATCTTTTGCAAAGTACCTTCTGTATATGACCTGGTGACGTAAGTTACCTGTGCATAGCTACACAGACAAACTAAAGCCTGGAATTCTGGCTTGCTAATGTATCCTGTGATGGGAATTCAGTCTTGTTATGGAGCTTTTAGATGGGCTGTGTGGCAAGGCAGTCTTTGGAGTCTGGTGTTTATAAAATTAAATGTGTTTCTATCTCTGTTTTACATGCATGTATACAAGTGTACATTTGAGGTGACAGGTTTGGAAGAATAATGTAGGTGTTCAGGATCCTTTAGGGAGGCAAGATCTATGAGGATAGAGATTTGGATCAGCACAGCATCAGTTAGGCCTGAGATGTCTTGAAATGTTAGAAAAAGCTGAGGAAGGGCCCTGCTAGTCTGACAGACAGATCCAGTCCAAAAAAAAAAAAAAAAAAAAAAAAAAAAAAAAAAAAAAAAGGACCATGGGCTTGACTGATTTTGAATTGTCAAGGTCCAGTTTATGTAACATAAGCCACCTGGAGACATAAAGGCAGATTTTTCTGTCTCCATTAAAAATTCACGTCAATAACACTTGTGGATCCATTGCCAGAAGAAAGACTGAGCTTTTGTATGCAGGATCTCACTGGAGTCTCAAAACAGACAAGGAAAAAAAAATCCTCCTCCATCTGTTCCAATGAAGAAACAGGCAGAGAAAGAACACGTGGATCTCCAAGTTTCCTCCCATATTAGGTGGTAAACCAGGCACGGGTTCCATCCGGGGATGGATGGGGGCGTAGCTTGGTGGTAGAACATTTGTCTAACATTTGTGGGGCCCCGGACTCGATTCCCAGGGTTGAAAAGCAAAACAAAACAAACAAACAGACAAAAAAAAATTTCCAAAGCAAGCGCTCTCCTGGAGGCTCCAGCTGAGGTACATTTTCTGTGGAACAAGTCCCCTAGAGGGGAGAAATCAGTAGAATAATGCCTTAGCATGCTAACATGTCTGGAGGTTCCTGCAGACGTGTTCCAAGGCAAGAACAAATGAGAGTGGCCATCAGACAAGAATAAGGACTTAAAATGATTTTCTTTGAGAGTGTATGGACATGAGTTGAAGCTGTTATCAGTGTTGGGTAGGGACTCTGTTTTTATGAATATATCTTTGGGCATCACCTTCCTGGTCCTCAAACCATCTAATACTGACAGGAGCCGTGAGTATCACCGACACCTGGAATGACAGAGGTTATAGGCTTTCTTACCTGAGGCGTTGTCTCTGTTTTATGGGTGTCATTCTGGGTGTCAAGTGGCTAGGAGCTCTGCCTGAGATCAGAGAAGACACATTTCCAAGAATGAGATGTAAAACACCCGGACCACCAGAGAGGCAGCTTAAAGTGTTCTCTCAGAGGTTGAGGTTAATCCTGATGAGATTGCTTGTCATAGTTGGTATATTTGTGTTTGGGGAAGCAAGACTTACCCCTTAATGTAAGTGCTTGCATTTATAGTGTGTCCACTGAGATGTACCTAGTTCCCATAGGTAGAATTACTTAACAGAATGAATCATGATGCCCTCTCTTACTGAAAACAACAACAACAACAACAACAAAAACCTGTCCTGTTTTCTTCCTACATGAGATTTTTAAAAGGTGAGGGTAGGAAACAACATAGATTAAAAGAAACCCTATTTTATTTTTAAGTGTATGTGTGTGTGTGTCCACAGAGGTCAAAAGATGATTTCTTATCCCCTCATGCTTGACCCACAGGCATTTGTGAGCTGCCCATCACAGATATTGGGAACCAAACTCAGCTCTACTACAAGAGCAGTACGGACTCCTCACCTCAGCGCCATCTTTGCAGTCCTTGGCACAGGTTTCTAAGTTGAGGAATTCTTGTATCCTAGAAGCAAGCACATGGCCGGGTTAGGGTAGATGGTCTCTCAGCCCCATGAGACCCGCTGGTCAGAAGGTTGTCAGTAATGGCATCTTGAGTCTATTCCATGTATCCTCTCATTCAGCTTTGCTGTGGCTGGTTGTGATCCTCTAGGATTCATGCCCTGGCTGCTTGGTCCTTGGGATGGTGCTGTGGGAAGGTATTTGAAACTTAAAAAGACGGGAGGGAGCGGGGCGCTTCGTGGAAAGTTGGCAAGCCACTGGGGATGCTGCTCTTGCCTTTGAAGGGGATTGTGTTGTTCTTGTGACTTTTCACAAGAATGGGAAATTGAGAGAGCAGGCCTGGCTCCTGCTCCCTTTCTTGCTTCCTGTCTCACCAAGTGACCTCTCTCCATGCTCTACTGTGACACCATGTGCTATGAGGCCTTCAAGAGAGGTTGAACCCAGGGGCCGCTCAACCTCAGATGTTCCGCCTCTGAGTGAGTGAGCATTCCAGATGGTTACTTGTCAATGGGCCTACTACACACTAGCTGTGGGAGGCTGGGTAGTCTGTGTGCAGTTGCTGGAGTGTCAGGGTCAGGGCTGACTGAGCTAACGTACATGGCAACAGGGGTATTTCATGTTCTCGCACTGTCTCAGGACAGGGTGGGGTGGAAGGTCCCAGATAAGTTCTTCTGTGCTCAGGCCCTCCTCGGGTTCAAAGAGACAGAGGGAGTGTTTCTGGTGCCTCCACTTTGGGGAGCCTGGTAGTCATGAACTATCACAAGGTTTCTCTGGGTCATCAAGAACTGGACTGTTGACTGAGACTCCTCCCTGCCTCAGCCTCCGCCTTCCTCCTTTTGGAAGAAGGTAACCTCCAGGTGAAAGTGAGAGCTTCCTCCTTCTCCTTAGGGAAGAACAAAGGCTTAATTCTTCAGCATAGACTCGTACAGTTCGAGGTATGAGAACAATGTGCTCTTGTGCCCTTGAGCCCAGGGGTGGGATTGCTGTTAGGTTCAGCTTTTGCGGAACATGACTAGATCCCTGGGCTTCCTGCCATATATTCTTAAAGGCTCTGGCTTCATGCTGTGCTGCTGGAGTGGGGGATGCAGGTAAGCCTAGTCTAGTTGAGAAGCAGTGGGAGCCTGGTGTGGTCTCACTGGCCTCTAGCTCATGAGGGCATTCTAGACAGGTAGCAGGATTTCCTGCATGCGCCATGCTATGAATTCAGATGGCTGTGGTTAGGGTTCCTGTATGTCGTCGTCGTTGTCCCAGAGAGATGAAATGTAGGACTGAAAGGAGCAGAGGCTGTCACATCGCTGCCAGCATCACCAGTAAAAAGCAGCAGATAGGGGGCTGAGCAGTGGTACACACAGCAGCTTGGAGTAGTGTCGGAAGCATTGCATTGGTGAGTGAACCAAGCCCCGGAATGTTCTGCAGTGTACCATTCCCTTTTTTGTGACATTCTCGAGGAGACAGAATGTAAGTGATAGAGAACAGATCTGTGGTTGCCAGGGGCATAAGAGGGGTGCTGTGCAACCTGAGTGAACAGACGGGGGAAGTGTTTGGGAGTGATGGGACGCTCATGTACCCGTCACCACCCAGCCAGGTGGTGGCCACGTGACTCTATGTGTGACAAAACTCATGGAGCTGAACATCGTGATCATTTGGGAATAAAATAAGTATCAGAAGGGGGTGTGGCCTGAATGCAGTCACCTCTGACTGAAATGATGGCCCCTCACCCCAGAAGTCACCTCATTGGTAGCATGAGTGTTTGCAGGAATGCAGTTTCATACCACAACCATTACTCTTCAGCTCTCTTTACCATTTTGGAATATTTTCTTCTCTGAAGTCATTCTGATAACCCACACTGTGACTGTGCCCCCTCAGTGGCCTGCCTTCTGCATGTTTGCCCACATTTGCAACTAGGGTCCAACCTCCGTGTCACTTCTCCCTACCTAAGAGGAGCCCTGTCCTGTGTACTCTGACTTCTCAATGGCCCTTAAACTGGCCCCAGGCTGCCATCTCAGCCCTCTTGCCTTAGTCCCTGGTAGCCTGAGTTTCATGGTTGAAGATTATCTGTTCAGAACAAGAGGACTCAGAGAAACTCCTGATTTTTTAAAATCTATTATTATTATTATTATTATTATTATTATTATTATTATTATTATTATTACATGAGTAATAGAGGATGGGAAGCACACAGATCCTGAAGAGGTAGTTCCTTCCACAGAGAAGCTGAAGTATGCCCTTCATCCTGTTACTCCACAGAATGTCAAGTATGGCTCCCTGTGCTCTCCGTCAGAACACAGGATGAAGCTCTGCAGAGTCTCCCATCTGTGGTGCCGAAGGCCCATGGGCCCAGCAGCCCTGTTCTCCTGCTCAGATGCAGGTGTGGTAGATGGATTTCTGTACAGCTTGCTACAGAAAGCCTGTTTTCTTCCAGATTTGAAAGGATGTGGTAGATAGTACCTAGGAAGGGTCCTGCCTGGATTTGGGGTGCTGTCAGGGTATGGTGTCAGAGTTAATGCCCCCAGAAGGGAGTAGGCCAGAGGGTTGAGGTTTGTGAGCAGGTAGCAGGGAGACTAGGCACTGGTCTGTGAGAGATCAGAGAAATGATGGCAGAGATTCTACAGGAAACAGGACGTGAGTTTGGTAAGAGTGTGAGGAAGAATGAACTGGGCTATTGTCCTCACTCCGAGGAGGCCAGCTGGACCTGTAACTGACTATAATTTACATAAAAGTGTAGGTGCAGAGTGAGGTTTCCATTGCTTTGCAAAAGTAAAATTATGAGAGTTGAATATCCTAATCCCCAAATCCGAAGTCCAAGATGCTCCAGAATCTGCAAGGTTTTTTGAGCAACATAATGCAACAAGAAGAAAATCCCACACTACCTAGAGCATGGTGGCTCCTGTGCTTGGGAGGTAGAGGCAGGAGGATGAGAAATTCAAGGTCATTCTAGACTACATAGAAAATTTGAGGCCAGCTGCAGGAAATTCTGTCTCAGAAACAAACAAACAAACAAATCCCCCCCCCCAAAGAAAACAAAAAGAGAGGAGAGAGAGATGAGAAAGAAAAATTGTATAACTAACCTCATGTGTTGGGTAGCAGCCCAGGTATTTTATAAAATACCATCAAGCTCCGTATATAAGATTTATATAAAACAAGTGATTTTCACAGATTTGATCATATCTGCTTTCTTAAGATATTGTAGATACTTCTTCCTAATTTAACTTTAAACTGTATTTCAGCCTTGACCTGTATAGAATAGTGTAAATGTCAGTGTTGCTTTTATTTCCTCAGAGGAAGGAATGAGATGAGGGAGAGCCATTCCCAAGCTTTACGAATTCATGGCTCGGGGTGAGCCTTGGGCATTCTCTATACTAACTATCCTAGGCCTAGGGCTGGAAGCTGCTAGCCACCATGCATTCTAATCTTCTGCAAGCCTAGACCTTGAAGGCTTCAGCTTCCAGGCTCCGTCTACTAAGCTAGGCCTAGAATGTTTCAGAATCTGGGACTTGCTGCTGAATAAGCTCACCCTTTCTACCTCTTTCTGAACTCTGGCGGGCTGTTTCAATTCAGCTGTTCTGCTTAGACTCCTCTCCGAGCTGACTGATTAAAACTGGCTTCTCTCAGCTTCTCACTGAATTTCTGTGCTTGGAAAGACTGCCTCTGAATTCCATGAACTGAGCTATTGCAAACTGAACTGAATTGAACCGAACTTCTCTTTCTCCCTCTCTGCTCTTAAAGTAGCCTCTTTCCTGTCTGTTCTTGTGAGAGCTGGGCGTATCTTATCTCTGACTCATTCTGTCAAATCTTTCTCTGATTCATCCCTTGGTCTATCCCTCAATTAGATGTCATTGTCTGGGATTAAAGGTGTGTCTGCATTCCAGCAGGATCACACAGACCTAGGCTCTTGGATGTGATCCCTTGCCAGAGCAGCCATGTTGCTGGATTAAAATTCCTCTAAAGAATAGGTTTGGGAGAGGTGAAATATGAATCTACTTGTTTTGAGAATAAAAATGAGGGGGTGGCTATATGGCTCAGTCTCTAAAGCGATTGCTGTACAATTGCCTGGAGGGCCTGAGTTCTCCTCAGCACTCACTGTGAACATGGATGCACTGTAATCCCAGCACCAGGGAGTCAGAGACTGGCAGATGCCTGCAGCACATTGGCCAACCAGTCTAGCCAAATCAATGAGCTCAAGCTTCAGTGAAAGACCTTGTGTTAAGAATAAAGTAGAGAGAGATTGGAGTTAGACATAAGGCATCAATTGCTGGCCTTCACATGCACACGCATACACCTGTAGCCACACTTCCACATATACATACCCACACAAATACACACAAATATATACAGCATGCACCTACACATAAAGAGAAAGTTCATGACTTATAACTTTCTCAATCTGTTCAATTTGACCAGATAAAATATGGGAGAAAGGAGTAGGAATTCCATTGTTACAACTGTACTCGATTACATGTACTTACTATTCCAGTAATTTAAGGATAATGGACATAATTATTTGCATATCCCAGAACAAGGTTGTGGGTGATTACCAGTATCTAATTCCAGAATATTTTCATACCCCACCAAAAAAGTCATGTATCCATTACTAGCCTTTTGTAAGCATTTATTAGAATGTATCTGCGAAGCTGTAAGGGCATGAGCATCTATCTCATCATGGAAAGTTAACAAGTCCTAATTCAATCATTTGTGCAACAACCAAGCCTTAGGTCTACTTACGTTTTTTATTTCTTCTTGAGTCATTTTTTGGTAGTTTGTGTCTGTTTCATTGTTACCTGGTTTTGTTTTTTGACACACAAGTGTTGACCTAATCATATTAATTTCTGTAGTGTTGGTAGTGATGACTTCTTTCTCATTCTTGATTTTTTAACATTTTGAATTTCCTATATTTTCTTTCATGGCATGTTTAGTTATAGATTTGCTAATTTTTTCAAAGAACTTCCTTCTAGATTGTTTTATTAGTTTTCTCTACTCCTTTTCTATTTTAAATCTCATTAATTTCTCCTCCTGCTCGTCAGTGCTTTCCTCCTGCTCGCTTGCTTGCAGCATAAGTTCTTCTGCCTCTATATGTTTTTCTATCTGTATTTTTAAGTTGAAAGCCTACTGATCCAGGATTTTTTTCCTTTGAACATTTTCAGCCACAAACCTCTTCCTAGGGATGGTTTTAGCTACATCTCATGTGTTTTTGGTATATTAAGGCTTTGTTTTGATTAATCTCAAAATGTTTTCTAATTTCATTTAGGACTTTTTCTTTGACCTGTTGATTTTTTGGTAAGCTGTGGTTTAGTTTCCACAATTCCCTTCTGTTCCTTTTCTAATGAAATTATGTTGTGGTTGGAGAAATCTTTGCAACTTAAATATTTTTAAAGTATTGGTTCTTTTATGGCCTAACAGATGGTCTACCCTGAAAACATTCTTGGACTCATAAGCAGGACCTGCATTCTGTGTTAATTGGGTTCTTAGGTCCTCAATTCCAGGTCCTAGTACATCATCATGTATTCTGTTTCTTGTGTCTCTTATGTTTTGTTCTACCGATTATGGAAGTAAGATATTAGCATTTTCAGTTATGACTGCTGGATCATCGATTTCTCTACTCAGTTCTGTCCCTTTTACTTCATGTATTTTGAGTGTATTCTTCATATATTCTTCCATGTATGCTCCACACAATTGTTCCACGCAATTGGTAGATCTTGATTGGCACCCTCATCATGATGCAGTTTCTCACTTTATTTCTGGTAATTTTTGTCTTGGACAATATCTCCTACTATAGTAGCATAGCTGCTGTAGCTGGGGTTTGATTGACAGTTTCATGCTCTTCTTCCTTTCGATTTCAGTTTTAGTGTCTTTGACCATAGCTCACATCTCTTCACAGATAGTGTTAGATTAATTTGTGTTAATTTTTCTGTGAACTTCTATCTTTTAGTTGGAGTATTTATCATTTCATTGTAATTATGAAGATGGCATTTCCAGAATGCCATTTATCTTTTGGGTTCTGGCTATCTTACCCCTGTTTTGCCTCTTACTGCATTGCTGTTAAATAGGTTAAATAGGTGTTTCTAGTCTACCCCTTTAATTCCTTTGCCATTTCTTCTATGGTGTTTTGTGTATTTTCTTATCAGTTTCCCTGGGTGGGGGAGGGTACATCTTAAATTTATAACAGTCTCATTTGGATTAATACCAGTATAATTTCCAAAGCTTGCAAAGATCTCTGCTCTCGTATAGTCTTGTTCCTGACTTGCTCTCTGTACTATTATTATACAAACTGTATCTTTATACACTAGGTGTGCATTGGTACGAGTTTGCAGTTTATAGATTTACATAATCGTCTTTCAAGTTAAGGGAAAAAAGAATTGCAAATGAAAATGCAATTATATTTCCTCTTTAATTACCTGTGTAAATTACCTTTCTTAACCCTGTTCTTTCCCGTGTGGGTTTGAATAACTGTCTAATGCCCATTGTTTCCCGTAACCTGATCATCTAGTAATAATCTTTCTATGGTTTGTGCTTATCTGGGAATCTTAATTTTCCTTTCGTTTTTAAATTATCAAAAAAAAATCATATAACAAATTATTAGCCGTTTTACAGCGAGCATTCAGTAGCATGCAGTATAGTTACAGCATGGTGAATGCTGACCTCTTATCTAGCTCCAGCGCACCACCCACAAGGAAATTTCTGAGCAGCTCAGTTTTGGAAACTCATTTGGGTAGTTTAGAGCTCTTTCGGCCTGTGTACATTTCATGTCTCCTGTCCTCTGTGATGTTGCTGGAGTCACTGAGGGTCCCTTGTGTATGGTGTGCTGCCTTTCCACCACGACATCTTCATCTCTCACTTCAGTAGTCTCTCGGGTCTAAGTACGTGTGTCTGTGTTATCCTACTTGTTTTCTTGGTCGTGTAGATCATTTACCCTAAAAATTGGAAGAAGTTATCTCTAATAAACTCTTAAGCTATTCTTCCTGCGCCTTTTGGTCTCCTCTTGAACTTCTGTGTGCACACACTGGACTTCTTGTATGCACACACTGGACTTCTTGGGTGCACACACTGGATTTCTTGTGTGCGCACATTGGACACTTAATGGTATTCCACATACCTGAGTCTGTCGTCATTTAGGGTGTTAATCTTAAGCTTGGAGTTCAAAGGTCACATTTGCTATCCAAACCGCGTGTCGGCTGCACCCTTTCCCGTTGATGAAAGCGACCTCAGCCATGGGCTTCTGTCATTGCCTTGACTGGATGTCTGAGTCAATTGTAGCTTGTGTACTTGAACTTGAGCTACCTTTGGGTGCTCAGCACCCCTCTAGATACCTGATTGCCACAGATGCACTCCTGTCTGCCTGTGCCAGGTGCCTTGCTGCTATCCAGACTACTCGGTTGTCTTTCGTTTCCAGGTTTGCGGCAGGAAGCCCAGAGTTATGGTCTGTGCTCTAGAGGGCCTTGCTGTTGGTCAGCAGGAGGCTCTGTAACAGAATGTCAGGGACTGGGTAACTTAGAAACAATAGAATCGCATTCCTCACTGTTCTGGAGACCAGAAGTACATGCACCCGGCTCTGGCTTCAGCGTCTGAGGAGCTTCCAACCCCCGGCCCCCAGGCGTGGAGGGAGGGGCAAGAGAGTTCACTAGAACACCTTTTATACATGCATTGGTTCCTTTCACGAGGGCTCCACAGTCACAGTCTAGTTCCTTCCCAGTGGCCCCACCACCTGGTATCCATATGGTGGGGATATGCACTGAAAAAAAAAAAAGTGGAAGGCATGCTCACATTGCGCATGACAGGATCGTACCATCATCCCTGTGCCCTTGCGTCCCTTGGAGTTGGACTGGGTGGCAGGGATGGTGAGGGTGTCCTTATATGGCCAGGTAGGCATAATGTTCTTCCCTGTGGGAGAGAGGGGAGTTCAGGTCTAGCTGCCAGAATCTTAACTCCTTTGTTACTCATTTCCGGCCCTGTGTATCTTTTCCTTGAGGGCAGTGTTTGAGGTTGCGATAGGGCTCTGGCCCCGTTTGACATGTGTCTTGTGTGTCCCCAGTGCTGAGCCATCCCTAGCTCTGTGAGTTATCTTGACCTCTGAACATTTGGGTGATGTTTGATGATGGGGACATTGGTGCTCATCCTGGTTGTCTCTGGAACTCAGGGCCACTCATCCCTGGTTGGAAAGACTCAAGGCTCTAGCCCGCCCTCTCTCTGCTGCCCTCTGCTGGCCATGCTAGTCGACGGGACACCTGTAGTTCTGTCTTTCCCCAGCACAGGCTGCTCCCCAGGCTCAAACCATCTCATGTGGGTGGCACTATTTCTGAATCCCAGTGAGTGAAGACGGACAGCCAGAGCAGGCTTGCCTGGAGGTGGTGTGGGTGGGTCTCCATGTGCTGCATTTTGAGAGCTGCCAAAAATACCAGTGAGCAATAATCCCTTCCATTAGCTCCACACCTCCTTTATGCATGACATCATCTCTTTGGGTCTGGAACAACAGTCTGTGTGACAGACCTTGTCCTCCTCTTGTGACAGCTGAAGGACTTACTAGGGAGGGGACCTCCCAAGGCTACAGGGAAGACAGCAAGGTGGAATTCCTTTGGCACTATTCAGACCCGAGTGTACCATTCTATGTACATGGTGGAAAGTTACCACATCTGGTTGATTGTACCCGTTGCACTTTGTATTAGTTTTGTGCAAAGATGTTCTTCTCAGAGCTAGTGGGAGCAACCCACAACTGTGCCTTGTGCTTCTGTGATGTGCAGAGGCCCTGGCTGGGACCAGCAGGTGCCAGGGAAGACACAACTCACAACCTTCAGGTTTTTTTTTTTTGTTTGTTTGTTTGGGTTTTTTTGGGGGGGTGGGGATTCGAGACAGGGTTTCTCTGTGTAGCCCTGGCTGTCCTGGAACTCACCCTGTAGACCAGGCTGGCCTCAAACTCAGAAATCCACCTGCCTCTGCTTTCCAAGTGCTGGGTTAAAGGCGTGTGCCACCGCTGCCCGGCAACCTTCAGTTTTGTATGAGTCCCAGCAGTGACTGCCTTTCAGGGGTTATTTTGGCTAGTGCTGGGCATACAGTGGGTAGTGCCTGAGTCCTGGGAAGTGGATGGAAACAAAGAGGAGTACCAATGGTCCCCTGTACCATTACTCCAATCCATCAAAACCCAGTCCTCCTGCCTCTCTGCACTCTCTTTTGGTAGCATTGAGTCTTCCCTTGTTTTGGTCCCTCTGGATCTGGTGACTTACCCAACTCTGGACCATTGGTGATTTCTAAAGTTCATTCTGAGTCTCGTCCTCCCCAAATGAGGCGAAGGCTCATTGTCCCAAACGCCCTCCACAGCTGTTAGTCTAGCTGCCACTGAGTCTGTCTTGTGTCTTCCCATGTCTGCCTCACTCAGAGGCTGTGATACTGAGGTTTCCTTTCTTTTTTTTTTTTTTTTTTTTTTTTTTTTTTTTTTTTTTGATTTTTCGAGACAGGGTTTCTCTGTGTAGCCCTGGCTGTCCTGGAGCTCACTTTGTAGACCAGGCTGGCCTCGAACTCAGAAATCCGCCTGCCTCTGCCTCCCAAGTGCTGGGATTAAAGGCGTGCGCCACCACCGCCCGGCTGAGGTTTCCTTTCTCAGTGGAGAATGTGAGACCCTCAGGACCACAGGACCCATAGAGGGTGGCCCAGACCTGAGTTTGCCCATCTTCCCGTTACTGGGCCCGTTAGCACAAACAGTGCCTTTGCCACTCATAACTCTACAACTGATAGCCTTTTCATTGACTGGCACCCACCTTACAGTTCACTATCTACCCTGGATGCAGCAGTACTAGAAGTATGCCAGCCCCGTCTGTCCCAGAGATGCAAAAGCTGAGCCAGAGAAAGTATGCCCAGACAGCCTCGGGGGCTTCAAATGCGCTTGACATCGTTCAGCCACATATGCTGAATGCTTATGGAATGGGTTGGGACTTTTTGTCCTCTCCTGAAAGTAAGCCTTACAAAGGGTGGTTAACATTTAAAAACAGAATGTTTGTGGCTCCCATAACTGAAGCCTCAGGTCGCTGACTTCAGGAGAAGCTGCAGCTGCATACAGAGCCTCTGGGTGTGTCGGTTTCCTCTTCTCTGCAGACATCCTGTCAGGCCCAAGAGACAAATACTTCCAACAATTCCAGAAAGCTCTCAGCCTCATTCTCCTTGATCTGAAACCAGCCACATGTCACCCAGGAGATGTAACAGCATTGACTGGATTGATCATCGCGAGCCTGAGCCATCGGCTCCCATCTCAGGCTACACCGTTAACTAAGAGTGTAGCTTTGGCAGACTCTTATGGAATCCGGGCTCTCAACATAGTTTCCAGTTCTGTTCAAAGTACAGTCCCTTCTGCCCATCGGTGCCTAGGAGTAGAACTCCTTTTGAATGGAGGGACACCTAAATGGTCATTAATCCATTACCCATTGGTCCTCGTTTCTAGGTGCTGCCTACTGTGTGCTCAGTAGGGGCTTAAATTCCACCTCAGCTGGCCGTACTTGACCTCCAGTGGCTCACAGGGAAAGCCTTGTGTATGAGAGCAGAAGACATCGAACGGAGCCCTCCTCAACCTGGTCCACATGTGACTTGGACCCATGGCCCTTACTGTTCCCTTTCCGGTTTGGAAAGCATCCCACAAACTTTGGAAAGTTCCCTGCAAACTCTAGGTTCTATGTGAAGAGCAGAGCTTCCAGGGATACCCAGAGCCTGCGCTGTAAGAAGCAACTCTCAGAATGGAGAGTGGGTCGATTCTGAGGACCTCTACCTCTTCTCCAGATAGTGTTCCCTGATGCCCACCAGACAGATTCCTGCTGGACACGACTGGCTTCCATGCCTGCGTGAGGCACACACTGAGTTCACATCAGTTGCTTGTCTCTCAGTGGAGCACTGCATGTTTACATTGGGGGTGTATCCCCATGGCATACCTCTCATGTAGCCAAGTTCATACCCAGAGCTCACCACACACCTCACTCCACCATGGCTGCCACCAGAAATCACATGAGAGCTTAAATGACCTGACACCCAAGTCTCACTGTGAGCTGAGTGGTTTAAAGCCATAGTTCTCATGTTTGGATCTCCCAAGGGTCCTGTTAGGGTTGCGATGCTGATTACGTGGGTAGGGGCTGAGGGTGTATAGATCTCTGGCCACCTATCATTGGGCTGAGTTGCTGCCACCCAGGCTTCTCTGTGTCAGGGACACTGGGGTCCCCCTTTGGAGGCCTCCGAATCTCCCCTGGTGGGTGTGTACATCACCCTTGTGCCAGGTCCTTCCATCATGAATTCCAGTCCACGGGACTGCCCGTGCATAGGAACTGAAACTGGACGCATGGCCTCCCATTCCTGGAGTTCTTTACTTGGTTACGGGCAGGTACCTAGTGTACCCCCATCTAACCTGTCAGCCAGAATGCCACCCAAGAGATGTGGGGGGGATATTCAGGGGGCAGGTTTTCTAAAGAGGAAAGGCCCCAGGCTGGGTTGCCTCCCTCTCAGAGCCTGAAACTCTGAAAAGGAACTCTCAAATCTCCTTAGCACCCCTAGGGGACAGAGTTCTTGGGGAGGAGCTTCCTCCTTGGAAGGCAAGTGATTTGTCAAAGTGATAGAAATGGGCTACCTGTTCATAATGTCGGAACAGTGCTCCACGTGGGGCTCTCCTGGTACCCCTCATTCCCCCTCTCCCATTGGAGCTCAGAGCCCAGATCCCTGAAAATGGTGCTTGCAGCTGTTTGCAGTACGCTTGCCTCTGGCTGGAAAGCTGGTAAAATGGAGGTATGGAGGAAGAACCTTTAGGGTACCATCTTCTCTAATGAGCTCATACCAGAGGGCCGGAAACCCTGCTGGGCTTCAGGAGCAGGCACCCCCAAATAGAGTCCCATTGCCTATGGGACTTGGTACTCTTGTGTACTGATGCTCCCTGTCAGTCGTACTTACATGTCTGTGCATGTGTGTGTGTGTGTGCGCACGAATATGTGTATTCACATGTGTGCATGCATGTATGTGAGTGTGTGTGTGTGCATATGTGTATTTGAGTGTGTGCATGTATGTGTGCGTGCATTCGTGTGAGTGCATGTGTAAGTGCCTGGATGCATGTGTGTGTTTATGTATGTGTGTTTATATGTGTTTGTGTGTATGTGAATGTGTTTGCATTGCGCTGGGTATGCCAGACAACCGCTCAGCCCCTGTCTGCCTGGTGATGACAGACTCTGTCACCTGGCTCAGGTGAGATGTTCCTGATGTTCAGTCCAGCTTCCATTTAAGGGGGAAACACGTGTTATTTAGATGAGTTGTATGTGGTAAACTCTGTGACCATCACACTTTTTTGCTTACTGGAAGGAGAACGTTTAAGAAGTTCCCAGCGTCCTTGTTTATTTATGGGATCCTGCCTGCCCTCCTCGGTCGCTTTCCTGTGCATCAGCCAATGGAGGAATATAGTAGTTCTCCCTAGGGAGCATCGTGCCCACTGTGGTGACGCAAATGACCCTTGCCAGTTGAGTTAAGCACTGTACGTTCTATATTAGTAACTGCGTTCAGCTTGGCACCAGGGCATATGCAGAAGCCATCAAGCGTATTAGTACCATCTTTGGAGACTTTCAGTCTAACTGAGGAGCCAGCTGGACCCAAGAGACATTCAGTGCTGAGTGGCATGGGCCATCAGTATGCTGTGCCCGCCCATGCTCAAACAGGAAGCGGGGAGGGATGCTGCCTTTTTTTAGGTCTTTGAAATACAGAGGCTGGAGTGATTTGGAATATTAGGTGTTTGCACATAATGAGCCAATGTGTCTCCATATCGCTCCATGTCCCCACTCTCCAAATGTGATGCTCCGGAATTAAAGAAGAGGGAAAGATTTATGTCAAACCAAGCCAGCCCCCGCATCTGAATCACACAGGGGCACTTTGTCAGAGGATTTTACCAAATGGCTCAGACAAAATGAACTCTTTGGGAATAATTTTTATCTCAGCTGTTTAGAAGAAAGTTAACATGACAAAGGCTTCTAAAACTGAGTGCTGTGTGCTAAAGCTGTGATCAGGGGACAGGGGTGGGAGGAAGAGAAGGGGGATGGCTAATTCAAAGTAAGGATTATGAAGGAGCTATACAGAAAACCACTAGTTTGTAAGCCTATTAAACATATTTTAATAAAGTTTGAACAGAAGTGCCCCATATTAGTAGATGATGTTTCTCTCGAGACATAGTCCATTAAATGAAAATCTCAGTGCCAGGCAAGCCCCTACAATTGTAGTTACTGGCCTGAGAGGCTTCTGAGACACGCACAACAACATAGCCTGTTCTATTGCTCTTGGCTGCCCACTGTCACTGGATGGGGAGATATTACTGCTGAATATACCACATACTTTGGTTATAGGACATAGAGAAGTCAACCTCAGAGTGACCAAGGCACTCTGTGCTGGCCAGCTTTCACAGTTCCAGAAAGTGCTGTGCAGACTGCTAAGTTACAACATACATCTGTGGTCTTATCCAATGCTGACCCGGCATGCTACAATACAGACCTAGCTGTGCCCACTGGTTTAATGGTGGTAAGACGGTTTATGGCATTAACCAAGTTTTGTCTTGATTAGATTTGAGGCTTCTTCCACGGGAGGGATTTCATGCCTAGTAATGTAAATGTAGTCCGAATCCATGACCAGAGGATGAGGTTGGTCTTGGCGGACAACTGTTGATGTTGCTTTTTCTAAATGGTCACTTTGTCAGACTGCATAGTCATGTTTATATTCATATATCTGAGCTTCTCCCACCTTTGGTCAGAGAAGCATATTACCACAGGGAGTGGTAGTACAGAGACCCTTTAGTGCTCAAAGATAACTGACTGGGAGTGCCTAGCTATAGACGGAACTGCTACTCAATATTCCCACACCCCCTGCAAGGCCAGGGACCATGATGGAAGGAAGGAGGAGCAGAAAAATGTAAAAGACTGCTACGCAGTGCTGTCTCTTGGACATAGTGACTATTGCACACAAGAACTCACAACAACACTGGCTACCAGCACAACACCGAGTCCCACCGATTCCCAGCAGGGAGCAAGGAGGAGTTCCCTGGGTCCCACCCCTAGCTGGCAAGTTATAGGCAGATGATGGCTGCTGTAAGCGAGTGACCACTGGTGACTTCTCCACATCCCAGTGAATGAACCTATACCCACGTGCATATATATGGGCAATAGTAATTAGAGTCAGTGGGTTAAAAACTAATTATTTAGGGAAGACATGAAGTTGGGAGGGAGACTAGTTGAGGGTCTCAAGGAAAAATTGGGCATGAGTATAGGGTAGGTATGATCAAGATACATTGTTGCGTGTGTGAACTTTCCAAAGAATACAGTGTTTGTTTGTTTGTTTTTTAATGAGTGCAGGTTTGCTCTGGGCTAAGGCTTACTGAATCATAAAGTATTTGCCAAGCCTCTGTTGCATGTAGAAATTAGGATATCAAAGATAAAAGAACCAGCTGCCCCCAGTGAACGCAAAGTCCAGAAGAGTGATGTGTATAACCCAAATTGTCAGTAGGTGGGGAAGCCTGCCGGTGGCCTGGAGAGAGGAAGCATTTCTTACAGCCGAGGTGCTGGGAAAGACCGCTGGTGTGTGTGGGCAAGGCAGAGGGCTCACGCTTCCCCTGAAGGCTGTGCAGAACACTTAGGTGTGGCAGTCGGGAGAACTCAGCAAGGACAGTAGGAGGGGATTTGTGGTACTGCCCCCTGTGAATGTTCACTTACCTGGACAACAAACATTTAAAAAAAATACATATATATATATATATACATATACATATATACATATATATATGTATTTCATATATGTATATCATACATATATATATATATATATATATTGAGATGTTGGTCTCATCTCAAACATGTCTCGTGTTTTGTCTTAATAAAGTATCTTTCCATAAAAAGAAGTCTATGCTGGGCTGGAGCAATAGCTCAGTCAGTAAAATGAGCATGACGAATTAAGTTTGGTCCCCAGAACCCACATTTAAGAAGCCATGTGTGGCGTTTCGATGTGCTTGTGGTAACAAAGCCAAAGAGGCAGAGACAGGTGGACCTCCACTGCTTGTTCACCAGTAACCCTGGCCTACTTGTGAGAGATTCTCTGTCATTTTAAATAAATAAATAAATAAATAAATAAATAAATAAATAAATAAGGTAGATAGCACCTGAGGGAACATACCTGAGATTGTCCTCCAGGCTCCACATGTACATATGCACACACATATGCAGATACACCTATGTGCAACATCACCCCCCCTGCCCCACACACATGCACCTATGTGTGTTCATGAATACAAAGAAATCTGTGCTGATTTTACAGTCCTTCAACTTTTTAAATTCAATGTAACTGAGTCCAAGCAGCATATACCCCATGTGCAGAGGCAAGCTGTGTCTGCCACTCAGCTTGTGAGATAGGAAGGCTAGAATCCAGTTCTACAGGTTTATCTTTACTTCTGCTAACATTGGTCACAGGTTTGTAGCCATGCACGGAACTGAGCAGACGGCAGTAAGTAGCTATCTGGAGTTCTGTGCTGTGAGTGATCCCGAGAATGATGCTGTGGTTGATTGTTGATGTCTGCCAAGGACACTGAGAGGGGAGTGCCAGGTGTTGCCCTTTTGCCTCGTCTTTCCTTATGGTAAAAATGAGGCATCTCCTAAAGCAGAAGCTGTGGTTAGTGGTGACTTTAAAATGAAAGGCCTAACTCATTCATTTAAATTTATAGCCACTTACTGTAGTCTAACATGCATTCCATGCTGTGAACACAAAGCTGGCCCTCACTAAGTTCCAGCTCTTGGAGAAAAACACCGTCAGTAGAAACACTGTCAGTAAGAAATGAGCCTACCTTAAACACCAGAAGCTTGTAACAGGATGGGAAATGTGAACGCGGTTAACAGATTTAAGCTGTGTGATGCATTCACAGACTGCCTAAGCTATTTTTAGATTAAGTTAAAATAGAAGCTAATTTAATACCTTTTTAGTTCCTAACCCAACAAGGTAATTTCAGACGTAGAAAGGCATTAAAACACTACCTCCGTTTTTGCTGCGTTTAAAAAGATGGGCAAAGGAAGCTGTCCAATTTGGGGTTTGATGATTTCACTATTTCTTAAAATCTTCACATCAGGTCCAAGTTCAAGTGTCCTTTCGAGATGATCCCTGGAAGGCTTTGCTCCTCTGTGTGATAAGCCAGTGTGCAGATGTGTGTCATATCCCAGGATCAAGCTGGTTGGAAGAAAACTTGGGACTTGACTAAGGCAGACCAACAGACGGACAGGTGATATTTATTGGCACAGTGTCGGGATGTCTGAGAGTGAATCATTGGTGTTAGGGGCCACCCTCTAACCCGCAGCCTGCCAGCCTGCCCACCCGCCCCACCAGGGCAAACAGAATCCATTAGCCAGCTGGATCCTGTCACATGTGAACCTTGATTTCTGCCCTTTGTGCTGAAGCCTGTTCCTTCAGTCCTTTGCTACGCGCTATTTCCAGTGGTCCGTGATGCTCCCGGGCTCACGTGTCTCACCCTCAGGGTAGTTCTTGCAGATAACAGAACACTGAATATCGATTCCACTGTCCCAGGCCTCCGCTGTTCTCTCTGGCTCTGCCAGCTAGGATTTTCCTTTTTCCCTGTCAGAGATTGGACCCGCCTCCCCACACTCTACTGGGTGACTGACAGGCCTGACAGCTGTTGCCTGGGAACTGCAGTTTCTGGGAGGATAAAGTCGAGGCCTTTAATCTGTTGAGTTTCACAGCAAGCCATGGGCATCAGGAAGAAGAGCAGAGAGCTGAGAATTAGGTGGCCAGGCATCTACTTGGTCGGTGCCTTCGTCTGATGGATGAGGGTCTGGGTCACACTTTGTCCATGGCCCCAGCCTCATAGTGCTTAGCTGCGGCAGCTGTGTAGAGGGACATGGTGGGAAAGGACATTACCCTGCCTTTGCTGTGTATGTGTGTAATCTCTACATGGTGACTACACGGCTGAGATTGCCCTGTGTTACATGTGCCCAGGAAGAGTGAAATGGAGGGGAGCCAGGCCCATCAGAGGTTCCCTGGAGTTGGGGGTGTCGGGAGAAGGCTTGGCCTTCCCATCCTGTGATCTGAGAGATGGGAGTTGGGATGTTAGTGGTTCCTCAGTCTATCTGTGCCCCCATCTGGAAGCAGCCCTGCAGGAATTAGGGAGGATGAGCCTTTCCTTGTAAAAAGCAAAGCAAAACAAACAACAACATTAACCACCTCTGTCACCTGTCCTTGGGCTGCCTCTAAAGGTGGGATGGTGGTAATATCCCATGACAGTGGGAAGCTGGCCTGGCCTCAGGCCGGACAGAAAGTGCTACTGGTTACATCTGCTCCTGCCTAGGGGTCTTCCAGGGAGCCCCCAATCCCCTCACGTCATTTCAGTTGAGAATTTCTCAGGGGCCTGAGAGGAGGCCACAACATCCTTGGTCCCATCTTTAAGAAGTTCTCAGATGGTTTCCTTTGGATTATGGGAGAGGGTAGAGTGCACTTGGCATGTTGAGGGTAACTGACCCCATGTGGCCTGAGGAGGAGCAACTTTTGTGGTCTCCTTTTTTTCAGGAGGGAACTACTGTGGAGTTTTCTCCTCTCCCTCCTCTTCCTCCTCCTCCTCCTCAACCCCTTCTCCTTGTCCTCCTCCTGCCCCTCCTCCTCCTCTTCTTCCTCTTCCTCATCTTCCTTGTCCTCTTCTTTGTCCTCCTCCTCCCTCTCCTCCTCTTCTCCTCCTTGTCCCCCTCCTCCTCCTTGTCCCCCTCCTCCTCTTCCTCCTCCCCTCCTCTTCTTCCTCATTTTCCTCTTCTTCCTTATCTTCTCTCTTTTTCTGCTCATCTTTCTTCTCCTTTTCCTTTTTTTTTTTTTTTATTTATCTTATTTTATTTTGGAGTTTGAGTGTTTTGCCTACATGTATGTATGTGCCCTTGGTATCCAGAGAGATCAGAAAAGGGCGTTGGATGTCTTAGAACTGGGGTTGCAGGAGGTTGTGAACCCCCACCTGGCTGCTAGGAACTGAATTCAGGTGCTCTTCAAGAGCACCAACTTCTGATCCATTTCTCCGGCGCTCCCCTCAGGTTTTTCCACCCAAGTTATACATCCTAGAAAGAACAATGGGAGCCTGTTCACGGAACAGGGCCTTATGGGAACACTTTACATTTGGCTCAATACATGTGCAGTCCATGGCAAATTTGGAGTTCTTTGTGACAGCATTTTTGTGATATGAAACAAGAGCAGGATATGTAACAAGTCAGGAGCTACTTGGAAAGGTTAATATGAACAACATCCATCCAAGGGACGATTCGGAAGCTAACTCATGCATAAATGATATCGTAAACATCTCTCGTCTAGTTTTTTGACTTAGCTAACTTTGCAGCTGTAAAATACTTAGAATCCACAAACACAACTTCTCTCTCCCAGAGTTGTTTCAACAGTGTGAACATTCAGAATTTTAACACGAGGTAAAGCACTAGCAATGTCTAGACAGGCATGCCTGAGTGAGAGTTACCCTCAGAGGGGTAGGTGTGCTCAGCGGCACATGATGTGAGGCTCCTTCAGCCCGTTTTCCAGATGGCTGGACCCTGGGACCACATCCCTGCCGTGGGCCACTCCAGTTTAGGCCCTGTTTCCTCCTTCGGGTCAGAGCACAGCTGCTGCATAAGGTATGCAAGATGGGCTGTGGAAAAGAAGCAAAAAGAAGTTCTGGGCAGGTCCCAAATCCAAGGTTCCAGGTTGCTGTGGTAAGCAGGCTGCCTCCTCTGCAGCATAGTGTTCTAAGCATCTTCCAGGATTGCTTCCCCTTCAGCTCTGTGGCAGAGACACTATGTCCCCAATGTGGTGTTAGGACAAATTCCCCAGAGCAGAAATGACTGACCCAGCAGGATGAGGCTCTAAAAGGCTTTTGATAACAGACTATATCAGATTGCCAGCCCCAAAGGGATGGAACTTGACTGGCCCCTCAAGCGCTCAGCCAGTGTTTCTTAGCAGGTCGCTGCCGTCTTAGGATAGACAGGCAGTTGGGCCATGCACAAGCTTTGATTTGAGCATCAGATTTTCAGCTACTAGCTCAGTGATCTTGGACTAGCTGTTCATCGTCGAAGATCCTGTGTTCTTCTCTTGTAAAACTGAGCTATAGCACCAAATCCCTGGTGGGTTATGAGTATTAGATGGGAGGGGATAGAAATTCTCCAGGACCTGCTGTGTTTGTGCTAAACCTTCTGAAGAATGGGATCCTGGGAACGATGTTACTATGGTTTGAATGTCCTCACCAAAGAGCAAGCTGATTGAGGAAGACACCAGATTTCAACTTCTGGCCTACAAATACAGAGGGGGGGGGGAGAGAGGAAGGGAG